>NW_018405926.1:459387-543068 GCF_002113885.1 Mizuhopecten yessoensis
CCACACACACACACACTCTCTCTACCCCTTCCCATAACTCAATTCCTCTTCCCTCTACCCGTATTCCAATACCCTCTTCCATTTACCCTATATCCACTGTTACCTCTACCCTTGGTCCCTACCCCCTACTTCTCTATCCTGTTTCTTAACCTTTTATCCATTACCAACTACTCCTCTCTGCTACATCTTATACCCAGTTCTTGACCTGTTTATACCTCCTATCCTTCACCTTTTACCATCTGCTCTCTACTCTCTGCCCTCTACCACCTATCCTTTTTATATCTAACCCGTACTTCCAATCTTATCTTGTAGCCTTATCTGTCATCCATACCTCTGCCATGTATCTTATACCCTACTTCCCTCTACAGTCTATTCCCTACCCACTGCTTGTACCCACAGGGACAGGATAATTGGTACAGCTATATTTTGACCTAAACAAAGATGTTCAAAGAAATTTAACACGTTTTAGGGAATTAGATCGACATTTTAGCATCAGAAACAATATTTCTAGTTGATGTACGGGAAATGCTTAGTGCCGTTTTAAAGATGGGTATTTGTTTCTTTTATAAACCATCTATGTGCATGTAAACTGTATTTTACTTCCGCCAACATGATCTCCGTTTCCTTTAGAAACACATGCCATTTCAGTTTCAAAGTTTTTCGCAGTCATTGAGCCATTTTTTGTATAATAATGAGGTTGACGTCAGCCTCGTGCCGAAACATGCTGTGTTGCTTGGCTGGTAATTTTAGCGACAAAATGGCTGCGCTTCCAGCAAATCACACCACATGTCTCGGCACGTGGCTGACGTCAACCTATATACACTATCTACCCTCTACTTTCTGTCTTCTAACCGTATTTATCCCCCCTTACCTCTGCCCTGTATTATACACATCATATACCCCACTACTCTCTTTCCTCCACCATCTACCCTCTACCATTTACTTTCTACAATCTGCCCTCTTCTTTATACCCTCTACCTCATACTCCCTTTCCTTTACCATATACCCATCCCCACACCTACCTTCACATTAGTATGCATTACCGTGGCCAACCAATTACTCCTGTCCTCTATCCGTCTTCCCTCTACACTCGACCTTCTTTATCGTTTATTTTACCCCTCCTAGCGTGTGCCCTCAACCATTTACCTTTCCACTTACATGCACACAAACCTAAATATAGCACTGCATTGCCACTGTTAATCATGGCGAAATATTGACCCAATTAGAACAAGGATCTCACTGTTCAAGACACTATTGCGATGCCGAAAATAGATGCATATGTACCTCTGTTTAAAGTTCAACAAATCCCCGAAAAGACGGTGTGGTCACGCTGAATAAATACCAAATTTAAACATTGGAATTCAGATACATGATAATTTGGTTGTATTTATTTTGTAATTTAGTAATGGTATATAGCGGCATCGCCTAAGGCAAAAACAACTATCAAAAATTACCATTATTAAGAGAGAAAAAAGTTTAACTTTTTCTGATTACTCCTATTGAGTAAGAATTGTACCTGTTGCCCGCATTGCATGATCGTAAGAGGCGACTAAATTTGGAATCTTATCTTTTCTCTTATTTCTAAACAACTTTCTTCTTCCTGATGTCTCCGTTGACAATGCCTCACTTTTGGCCTTTAGTTGAGCGTTCGCCCCTGTGATGAAGGCTTTGGGTTCTGTCCCCTGGCCGAGACATACCAGAGTCTGTAAAATAGGTAGTGTCTACTCCTGCTTTACGCTCAGCAATTTAGGAGTGGGACGACTAGTTCGCCCGTTGTCAGTATAGTGTGACCGGGCGGGGCGTCCTGCTGGGTGTCTTTGGCAGTATGTTTCAGTGAGGTAACACTAAAAAGTCGGCATCAGTTCCGCGCTATCATAAGGACACGAACATATCGCAGCCTCTCAAAAAACACACACGCAAACACTACACGCTTGCATTTTGCATACAGGGGAGGCCGTCCTTAAATGACCATAGCAGTTGCTAGAACGTTTAACAATACTAAACCAAACCAAACCAAACCAATCACTCCTATTGGCCCGGATGGACGCACGCAGATGGTCTTAATTTGAGAGGAAACTGGATCACCCGGAGAAAACCTACGAGGTCGGGCAGGCGATCCAAACGACCGGCATTTGTATCTGGTATATGCAATAGTCTTCCCTATCCTTACCAAAACAGGATCATGCATGTCCAGTTTTGTTTACAGGGTTTGTTCTCCTTTCTCCCACTTTTTTCTGATCAAAGGAATTATATTATCACTGGAAAACAATAGAGTTGTCATGATAGTCTGCTCTGGTATAGTACAGGTAGATTATTTACCTGTATTTGCCTGTTCACCAATAGGAAATACAGTGTTATAATTAGTTATAGAAATATTCAACAAATATATTTCCTTATTTCTGTAATATTTACAGGAATTATGAATAAATATATACAAGATTCCAGTTATTACTTAATAAAAACACATCAAAATACATTAACTGCAAACCTGCTTTTATTAATTTCCTATTAAAATCAATTTGTTACATTTTTACTATACATTAACATGTATGTTTTATATATATTTCGTGAAATAGAACTAAGTTTAGCAAGCAATTGATTAAGAAACAGCCCTTCAAACTCACAGCTGGAAACACTGCGCGGATGATGAAAATAGACTATGTCAAAGCTATATGTATATGATACAGGTAATGTGGTAGAACACAGGTAAAAATCAGGTAAAATATATGAAACAGACTATAACTGCTATCACAACATTACTGTCTCTATGTTGTTGTTGTTTTTTAAACGGGAGAAGGGAGAACACACCGTTTACAGTTTGTTGACCAATTCCGTAGCTCGTCATAAAATAATCAAACTTCCGTTCCAGAGACTTGAGTCGTCTGCAGCTAGTTTGGTAATGCATTTGGTCATGTATTCAAAAAATAAATTTCATGGACACGCGCCGAAACGCTAACATATATTTATATTAATGGATATACGTACAAAAATGTATAACTACTATATCTTCTACTTCTACTTCTAAATGGTACTGACCAACTTCAACAATTTGAAGATAAAATGTCAGACGAGGAGTGAAACATGGAAAGAGATTGTTTTTAAAAAATACGAGATGGTCTAATTTGCGTTTGAAAAGTTACGGTAGAGGGCTGATTTGAATAATTCCGTTGTGGGGCTCGAAATAATGTCAGGTGGGAGTTTATTCCACTCGGGTATAGTTCGAGGGAAGAATGATGCCTTTCTGGTCTGGGTTTTTGAGTGGGGAATTTGATACGAAAACTGGTGGTTTGTTCGGGATTTTCTAACTGTGGGGATTAATCTGTCTGATTTTACGATAGCGACTTTCTGGTTTACACTGTTATGAAGCATGGTCATACGAGCATCTATACGTCTATCTGCTAGAGGGCGCACCTTTAGGTGGTCCAACATTTCTGACACACTGGAGGTACGATGGTTGTACCTGTGCTTATTGAGCACATAGCGCGCTGCCCTTCGCTGGACCATTTCCAACTTGTCAATATTTGCTTGGGTGTGAGGGTTCCATACTGTACAGGCATACTCAAGTGATGGTCGAACTAATGATTTGTATGCCTGTACTTTGGCTGATGTTGAGCCAATTTTAAGATTTCGTCTTAAAAAGCCTAGCTTAGAATTTGCTTTTGGGCAGATAGTATTTATATGTGAATCCCATTTAAGGTCAGATGATAGTGTTACACCCAGATACTTGGCCTGACTAAGATGTTCTAGTATGTGTCCATGTAAAGTATAATTATAGACTATTGGAGTTTTGTTTTAGTCTTTAGTTTCGTTTTTTGTTTTTATCTGTCGGATTGAACTCCTCCGTTTCCGGTTTTCATATTGTTTCACCTTGTCAATCCTATCAATTTAGTAGGGTAGGGAAAACTACTTCATATTTTCAATACAAAATTGTATTTAGATACCAGATACAGATGCCTGTGCCCAAACACCTTTCGGGAACCGAACCCCACCCGCCTTGCTGAAAGGCAAGTTCGCTATACATTGGGCCACCAGCCACCCTCAGGAGAGGGTCAAATGGCAACTGTTTACATAACAAGAATCCCAGCAGATAATATAAGAATAGGTATCTAAATCACAACAATATATCACAAAGGCCTACTTCCCAGACAATCATCTCGACAAATCACCCCTGAAATTTCATAATAAACTATTCCAACCTTTGAATTGGAAGACTTCAAATGTGTCTTCAGGGGGGTGAATGAGTTACATGTAAGGATCATTGCCCAAATGCAGGCGATTCACTTGAAATGTCAATGTAGTGCAACCACTCCTTCATTTCGATTTTGGTATAACTGTGGTGCTGCTTGACCATGGTGCTACCGTTGTCCAAATAGCTAATGGGTAGTTTGAGAGATAGCATTGTGATAGGGGGTCCAGGATTCAAATACGGTCTTTCCCTGCTGCATTTTAATTTATCTTATCAACATTTTTTTTTTATTAAAGTTCCACAGATTATGGTTTTCTTTACAGTAACAATTTAACAAAGTTTTAATGAATCCGGCAAACAAGTTCCAATGCAATGATACAAGTTGAACCAGCAAATACACATTATCTATTCACCTCAGTCTACCCATAGTTAAGGCGGTTTACAGAAACCTAACTGTCATACAATATCCCATATACACTGTACGTGTGATTGTGTTACGCTCATTTTCTGAAAACATTATTGTTATCGTGCCTATGTATAGACATACACTGTGTAACATTCCGACTACGTGCATTTTTAAATAATCAACCTGCGAAAAACAAAGGGAAAAACGAAAGAGAAAGTAGAATGTATTTGACCACACTAAATTATATAGCGACTGAGAGACACCTTTTGGGCAGACAAATTAATCAAATTGCTTATCACGATTTTTTAAAAATATTTTATAAGTTACATGTATATTACTAACATGAAAAATGCTTTGTATCCCTTCTTCTAATTTTCTCTCAAACGCGTATGTAAATTTAAAGAGGCCAGTAGGTTTACAAAGATTCCAGTCTTGTTATTGTACACATATGATGTGCACACCTTTTAATAACACATGGAACTTGGGAATACCGCCAATAAGTAAATACAGGGTCACGGAGCAATACAGGGAAGTAAGAAACATCACTGTCCATTCAAATGCTCATTCATGATTAATATTGTCTGATCGAACAATTACATTACCTTACGAACTATATCAATGTATTTTTAATGTCACCAAGGGGAATCAATACTGTTTAAAATATAATGCACTTTAATCAAAGAACGCGTGACCCTGTGTTGTAATGTCTATTTATAAATACATAAACGGTTACGGAAGTAATCTGTTTATATATTTTAGTCCCTGGAAATTTCTGTATCAGATTGTCGGTATGAAGGACAGTATACATGTATAAGGAATTGATATCACAATAGTTAGTGATATCAAATCTTTGAAAATTCACCGGAGGAAAACGTTCGCAAAGTTGCTCCAAAACCGTTTTTGAAGATATCAACATGGGGAGCGAAGACTTTCTCAGTACAGCGTTCGCCTGTTTATCATACAGCATCGCTGCAACAGTTTTTTACAAGAAGACATTTACATTTCAAATGATGTCTTCCGTTTTGCTTCATATATTGACAGGACTTTTGCTTGAACACGTCACCTCCGGTTACTTTGGAACATCATTGGTTATCACCATATCCTGTGGGTGTAGTGTATATTTATGGTACAACGAACTTTTGCCATTGAAGTACAGTGGGTGTTTATTATATTCCGTTCTTCTTGTTGACAGTAAATTGCGTTTACTCGATTCCGTTCTACCTTTTTCATTCCCTTTGGTATTGCGCATTGTAATTGCCGGTTTGCTTCAGTTCATCAGAAAGCCGGAACGATTGAAGGCTTTTCTGCAACAGGCTCGTGCTCTAGCGGGACCAGTGTTTGTATTTTACGTAACCGTGGATGCTTATCTAAAAATAACTTCCTTCGACAAAAGTCCTTTTAAAGTTCTGGTTTCCAGTGTGTCCTGTCTATGTGTGGTTGTTGCTGGGATCTTATTCAGACCAGACAATGGTGTCGTCATGAAAAGGTGTGGATTGAGTACTACATATAGGTTCCGCAAGAAGTGCCATAGGACATTAATGATTATCGCGACATGTGGATTCATAATAAGCGAGTATATACGTCGTTAAAGCCCGGACATATGCCAGCTGTGAATAATGAGATTGTTATAACAATATTAACACATACAATCAGTTGGTGTTATTGTTTCTACTGCAATACTTTGTTCAACGAGGAATTGATGCATTTTGGCGAGTGTTTGTCCCACAATGACCTAAAAGCACACGGTACAGTACAATAATTCAGAACAGGTTTAATTTGTACCATAATTCTGGAGACTGAAATCTACGGATAGATAAAATATACTAATTAAAAATTACAAACTTTATTTACTTTACAACAATTGTGAAATAATCTTTTACAACTTATGTTATTCACTCTTGTTGGCCAGGATGTTGGCGAGCTGGGGGTCTTTATGTGGGAGGAAACCGGAGTACCCGGAGAAAACCCACTCGGTCGGGCAGGTGACCCCACACCTTTTCACGTCCGATCGGGGAATCGAACCCCGGCTGCCTTAGTGAAAGCTCATGTTCAGTAGTGTCCAGCTGATCTTGGCCAGATATACGTACCCTCTACCCATTAGCGTATCTCCAGTTCTCTTCGAGATCCCGATGATGTAATGCACACATTTCGGATTAACGAGTTGTAAGCGTTTCTTAATTAACGACGCTTGGATAGTTCTTACAGGACAACAGTATACCTCTAGGAATCAAGCAATTTATTTAAAGATAAAGCTGAATTACGTGATTCGTCATGATACGGATACGTTTAACGATGTCAATAACAAATAAAGTGATACAATATATATCTATGTAAATACTGTATAACACAAAATGTTCGTGGATACTTTCCTTCGTGGTTTGAAGCTATTTAGATTGTTTCGTGGTACAAACTTTCGTGGATATCCTATACTACTAACAGGTGACACATATTTCTTCCACACTTCACAGGTGTGTCTCCCGTTTTACCCGTGTCACCCCTCGTGCCGTTAGCATGTCTTCAATTGTGACGTCATGAACATGTGTCACTGGCAATGGTGACGTCCTCAAAAGTGAATGACGATATTCATACCCCACATGTGTTTTTTTTTACAAACAGACAACTGTCGGAGTAGTTGTGACTGAAATAATAGGATGGTAGAAAAAAAAACCATCCCCTACTTTTAGGGTGTAACAGAGAAATCCAAACCCTCGGGGTGATTTTTTTGGTTGTCGAACCCTCGGCAGAGCCTAGGTTTAGACAACCAAAAAACATCATCCCTCGGTCACACCCTCAAAGTAGGGGAAGATTCTGTTAATCCTTCAGATTCGTTGTAGTTGTTTACGTGGTTCGTTTATACACGACGAACATTCCATGTTATTTAAGGAATGATTTTTATTTTTTCAACATTTATGAGGTCATAACAACAATGGGTTTATGGACATATTGAATGAATCGCGTTAGCGATTCATGTAAAATATGTCCAAAAACCCATTGTTGTTATGACCTCATAAATGTTGAAAAAATAAATATCATTCCTTATATTTACATTGACGAATCCTTTCAGTGGATCGATATAACAACGAATAAAACAAATAAACAGGGTTTGTTCCTGCTTATACACGGGTGCAACGCAGTGGCGAGAACAGTGTTTTTTCGCGGGGAAATGTGACACTATCGTGAGAGATCTTAGCAACCGTCAACAACAATAACACAACAAAATGTAGTTCCATATTCAATGTTTATTTGTAGCACAGGACACGTGAATACGTGGATATTTCACAAAGCACAGTTCAATAATATTTTAAGATGTAAGAATTAAGCATCTAGGTCGGTCGTTCCGAGTGAGTAGTTTTTGTAGTGTATTACTACGCAGTGTGATCAGGTTACTATCAGTTCCCACGTGCTGAGATTCTATGAACACCTGTGTTATGCATTTATGAATGTAATTTTTGTCAATGGGTCTAAGCATACAGAATGTAAATATACAGTATTATCTACGATTGCTTGTGATAAATTGAATTAATTAATTATGTATGTAACACAAATATGTATATATAAAGGTGTGAAGTGTACATTTTATATTAATGAAACTTTTGAGACTAGGAGCACAAAATTGGCTCCGTATCTGTTCTTTGTTTGATATTTAATATCTAAACTATAATATTTTTTTGGTTTTGTTGTTTAACTTTTTAAGTTGTTTGCAATCATTTTCGAAATGTGACATGTGAACATTTTTAAAATATTTGAAAATATTTACATTTTTGTCCATAGCAAATAAATTCAATCCTCCTAGATGTGATTTTATTTTTTATATTTGTTTATTTTCAATTGTCTTTTGCATGTATTTTTTTATTAAATCAAATTGAAGATTATTTTAACGCTGTCGTTTGTGCTTAATAGGATTTGAGCACGTATAAGCAATACATACATAATATGGAATGGGGAAACAGATTTACAGACGTTTGATTGTATGCTTTTTACATCCAGTGAAATTTGACTACTTTGTATCTTTTGGTTTTATCTAACACGCGTTTTCTCGAAACTGATACCGAAACTGATCAATGTACACAGCACACTACAAGACCATGCTATTTTTAGTAACACCTGGGGAATCCCCGTTTTCTATAAACTGTTAAACATAGACCGTGTCCTTTACCTACATGCACAGTGTAGATAACACACATGTAGGTATGTATATACACTGTAGCTTGACATGTGATTTATGTACGTGTCATTTTCACAGACATGATTGCTATGCAATGTTCTATCTAAAATAAATTGGATTTAGGTCAAAATCAATAACGCTATATGATCCGCTGATCGGCTTTTAAAAACCAAGGTATTGTAAAATTTAGCTGAAATGAGTTTAAATTCAAAATCACTGAACTTTAAATTTAGTATGGGATATGTGTTGTATGTATGTGTGTTCTTTAACAGTATTTCACAAATTCAATGCCAGTTAGGATATACTTATAATACACAGTACAGTGTATGTACAGAACTGCAGTATGTTCATAATCGCAAATATCGATTCACGACACAATACCGTTATACAAACATCACGACACAGTAAATACCGACGAACGAGTACATGCATTGTTCTGGGCTGAAGATTTCCAATGAGAATATAGCTTAATATAGACGACCGTATACCAGCGCATGGCGTCGTGCATGCACATTGCAACATGCAAGGAAATCCCGGATACCTTTATTTGAGACAAGTGCAAACGTCAAAATGTTATAAACAATAGTTTATCACATCATGACATCATACTTAAACAAATATATATATATCTAAACTTTGTTTTACATTCAAAACATTTTAAAATACTTGAACATAACAAATATTGGCAAGCCACAACTAATTTAGGAGGCACTGCAGTAGAACATACATACACAAGTGTGTAATTAATAAATCCAAAATACATACACACTTGTGTACAAATGTATACACCGAGTAACCTTACCCCTTCCCTCGTCCGTCCTATCTACCTCTTAACTAGTACCCATACCCTCTACCTTACCTCTACCCACAACCCTCTATCAAATACTCCTTACCCCTACCCTCTACCCATACAAACAACCCCGTCCCTCGTCCCTCATATCTTCCTCCTAACCATTACCCCTACCCCTACCCCTACCATCAACCCACTACCTTCTACCCTCATAAGTACCGCATACCCCTACCCCTACCTTCTACCATTACCCACAACCAATGTCCCTCTACTTTCCGACCGCCCCAATTCATCTACCCGCTTATCTACCGCATACCCCCTACCGTCTAGTGTCTACCCACAAACCCTTCCCTTTACCACATACCTCTAACCCCTACCCTCTCTACCCTACCCACAACCCCATTCCCTTTATCACGTACCCCTACCTACCCCCTACTCACAACCCTTCACCTCTCACATCCTATCTGTCGCATACATCTAACCCCGACCGTCGACCCCTATCCCTACCGTCTACCCTTACCCCTACCCACCCACCCCCCTTACCACATACCCTTTGGCCCTCTTACCCCTACTCTCTACCCCTTCCCATAACCCAATTCCTCTTCTTTCTACCCTTATTCCAATACCCTCTTCCATTTACCCTATATCCACGTTTACCTCTACCCTTGGTCCATACCTATCTAGCCCCTACCCTCTACTGCTCTATCCTGGTTTTTTTTTACCTTTTATCCTCTACCAATTACTCCTCTCTGCTTCATATTATACCAAGTTCTCTACCTTTGTATCACCTTTTACCATCTGCTCTCTACTCTCTGCCTTCTACCACCTACCCTTTTCATATATACCCCTACTTCCAGTCTTATCTTGTAGCCTTATCTGTCATCCATACCTCTGCCATGTATCTTATACCCTACTTCTCTCCACAGTCTATTTCCTACCCACTGCTTGTACCCACAGGGACCTGATTAAACAAAGGTGTTCAGCGAAATTTAACACGTTTATGGGTTTATATCGACATTCCAGCACCAGAAACAATATTTCTAGTTGATGTACGGGAAATGCTTAGTGCCGTTTTAAAGTAAAGTATTTTTTCTTCTTTTACAAACCTTCTATGTGCACATAAAATGTATTCTACTTCCGCGAACATGATCTCCGTTTCCTTTAAAAACACATGGCATTTAAGAGTTTCAAAGTTTTTCGCAGTCATCGAGACATTTTTTGTATAATAATGAGGTTGACGTCAGCGTCGTGCCGAAACATGCAGTGTTAGTAGGCTGGTGATTTTAGCGACAAAATGGCTGCGCTTCCAGTCAATCACACCTCATGTCTCGGTTCGTGGCTGACGTCAACCTCATATACACTATCTACCCTCTACTTCCTGTCTTCTAACCGTATGTATCCCCCCTTACCTCTGCCCTGTATCATACACATCATATACCCCACTACTCTCTTTCCTCCACCACCTACCCTCTACCATTTACCTCCTACAATCTGCCCTCTTCTTTATACCCTCTACCCCATACTCCCTTTCCTTTACCATATACCCATCCCCACACATGCACACCTACCTTCACATTAGTATGCATTACCATGGCCAACCAATTTTTCCTGTCCTCTATTCTTTACCCTCTTCCCTCTACACTCGACCTTCTTTATCCTTTATTTTACCCCTCCTAGCGTGTGCCCTCAACCATTTACCTTTCCACTTACATGCACACACACCTAAATATAGCACTACATTACCACAGTTAATCATGGCGAAATCTGGACCCAATTAGAACAAGGATCTCACTGTTCAAGACACTATAGCGATGCCGAAAAAGTGTAACTCTGTTTAAAGTTCAACAAATCCCCGAAAAGACGGTGTGGTCAGGCTGAATAAATACTAAATGGAATTCAGATACATGATAATTTGGTTGTATTAATCTTGTAGATTAGTTATGGTCTATAGGGGCATCGCCTTAGGCAAAAACAACTATCAAAAATAACAATTATTAAGAAAAAAAGTTTAACTTTTTCTGATCAATCCTATTGAGTAAAAATTGTACCTGCGGCCCCAATGCTTTATCGTAAGAGGCGACTAAATTTGAAATCTTAACTTTTCTCTTCTTTCTAAACAACTTTCTACTTCCTGATGTCTCCGTTGACAATGCCTCACTTTTGGCCTTTAGTTGAGCGTACGCCCCTGTGAGGAAGGATTTGGGTTCTGTCCCCTGGCCGAGACATACCAGAGTCTGTAAAAATGGTAGTTTCTACTCCTGCTTAACACTCAGCAATTTAGGAGTGGGACGACTAGTTCGTCCGTTGTCAGTATAGTGTGACCGGCTGGGGTGTACTGCTGAGTGTCTTCGGCAGTATGCTTCAGTGAGGTAGCACTATAAGGTCGGCATCACAAGGAGACAAACACGAACAAATCCCAGCCTCCCAAAAACACACGCAAACACTACACGCATACATTTTGCACACAGGGAAGGCCGTCCTGTAATGACCAAAGCTGTTGATAGGACGTTAAACAATACTAAACCAAACAAAACAAAACCAATCACTCCTATTGGCTCGGATGGACGCACTCAGAGGGTCTTAATTTGAGAGGAAACTGGATCACCCGGAGAAAACCTATGAGGTCGGGCAGGCGATCTAAATGACAGGCATTTGTATCTGGTATATGCAGCAGTCTTCCCTATCCTTACCAAAACGGGACCATACATGTCCTGTTTTGATTACAGGGTCCACTTTTTTTCAGATCAAAGGAATTATATAAACACTGGAAGACAATAGAGGTGTCATTATAGTCTGTTCATTTACCTGTACATGTATATACCTGTTCACCAATAGGAAATACTGCGTTATAATTAGTTATAGGAATATTTAACAAATATATTTCCTGATTTTCGTAATATTTATTGGAATTATGAATAAATATATATACAAGATTCAAGTTATCACTTAATAAAAACACATCAAAATACATTAATTGAAAACTTGCTTTTATTGATTTCATATTAAATAAAGTTTATACATGTACATGTTTACTATACATTTACATGTATGTTAAATTTAGCAAGCAGTTTATTAAGAAACAGCCCTTTATATATGAAACAGACTATAACTGCTATCACAACATTATTGCCTCTGTGAGTTTTTTTAAAGTGGGAGAAAGGAGAACACACCGTTTACAGTTTGTTGACCAATCGTCGTTATAAAATAATCGTAAACTTCTGTTCCAGTGACTTGAGTCGTCTGCAGCTAGTTTAGTCATGCATGGGGTCACGTATTCAAAAATAAATTTAATGGACGCGACGAAACGCTTACATACATTTATATTAATGAATACTCAATCAAGGTACGTACTTTACCATGCGTACAAAAATGTATAACTACTATATCTGTCGGATTGAACTTAAGTTAAAGCCGAATAGAGGCTAAACCCCCGTTTCCGGTTTTCATATTGTTTCACCTTTTCAATCCTTTCAATTTAGTAGGGTAGGGAAGCCTACTTCATATTTTCAATGCATAATTGTATCTAGATACCAGATACAGATGCCTGTGCCCATACACCTTTCAGGAATCGAGCCCCACCCACCTTGCTGAAAGGCATGTTTGCTATTTATTGGGCCACCAGCCATCTTCAAGAGAGGGTAAAATGGCAACTGATTACATAACAACAACCCAAGCAGATAATATAAGAATAGGTATCTAAATCACAACAATATCACAAAGGCCTACTTCCCAGACAATCATCTCGACAAATCATCCCTGAAATTTCATAATAAACTATTCCAACCTTTGAATTGGAAGACTTCAAATGTGTCTTCAGGGGGGTGAATGAGTTACATGTAAGGATCATTGCCCAAATGCAGCAATTCACTTGAAATGTCAATGTAGTGCAACCGCTCCTTCATTTTGATTTTGGTATAACTGTGGTGCTGCTTGACCATGGTGCTACCGTTGTCCAAATAGCTAATGGGTAGTTTGAGAGATAAATGTAGGATCGTGATAGGGGGTCCAGGATTCGAATCCTGTCTTTCCCTGCTGCGTTTTAATTTATTATCTTATCCACATTATTAAAGTTCCACAGATTATGTGTTTCTTTACAGTACCATAACAAAGTTTTAATGAAGCCGGCAAACAAGTTTCCAATGCAATGATACATGTAATTTAATCCTGAGGCCGTGTAAGTTGTACCAGGAAATACACATTATATATTCACCTCAGTCTTCCCCATGGTTAGGGCTGTTTACAGAAACCTAACTGTCATACAATGTACCATATACACTGTACGTGTGATTGTGTTACGCTCATTATCTGAAAACAGTATTGTTATCGTGCCTATGTATAGACATACATTGTGAAACATTTGGACTACGTGCATTTTTAAGTAAACAATCTGCCAATAACAAAGAGAAAAACCGAAAGAGAAAGTAGAATGTATTTGACCACGGCGCGCACCATGATAAGTTTGTCTGTGACACATGTGGCAGTTATACCAGTTGGTCTGCCACATCTATGCAGTTTATTGCTTATATTTATATTTCAATAATGAGAATTCGCAAAAAAGAAATTATGTCTTTTCTAAATTTCAAATTTCTCGCTTATTACCGTCAGGTCAGGTCAGTATCTAGAACGGCACAAAGATAACAGCTGACGTCATGCGCTATTTCCCATACAAAATTGAAAAGACTCCGCAACTTTCGTTAATAATTCATTTGATTTTGATTTATATATATATCATATTCTCGATTCATAAATAGTAACAAATGACATTTTGTAAGTAACTAATCAAGTGTCGTAAAACATTTTCCGATTTTATTGCGACCTATATCCGGCGCACGCACTCAACGGAAGCCCGCAGTAATCAGGTCAGAGTTATATTTGCGGTCCGGCATGTTGTTGATGTTGATCGTGCAACCGGAGAAGGTTGAATTGGTGAAAAATCCAGGCGTAAAATTGTTTGTTGATCTCACAGACACTTGAGACAGGCAGCTGGTGTTAGGGATCAAAGCAGAAGATACCGATAAGTTCAGTAGTGACACTGTTAAGTCGCTCGGAGGTGCAAAGACCAACTTCAGTTATAGTCTCATTAGATGAAGCTGCTATTGGCAGTACCTTAGTAGTAATATAGAAGGGCTTTGCCACACCAAATGTAAATATTAAATTATATAGCGACTGAGAGACACCTTTTGGCAGACACATTAGTCAATTCGCTTATCACGATTTTTTAAAATATTTTATAAGTTACATGTATACTACTAACATGAGAAATGCTTTGTATCCCTTCTTCTAATTTTCTCTCAAACGCGTATGTAAATTTAAAGAGGCCAGTAGGTTTACAAAGATTACAGTCTTGTTATTGTACACATATGATGAGCACACCTTTTAATAGCACATGGAAGTCGGGAATACCTCCAATAAGTAAACACAGAATCACGGAGCAATATAGGGAGGTAAGGAACATATCCGTCCATTCAAATGCTCATTCATGATTAATATTGTCTGATCGAACAATTACATTACCTTACGAACTATATTAATGTATTTTTAATGTCACCAAGGGGAATCAATACTGTTTAAAAAGATATTAAAATAAAATGCACTTTATCAAAGAACGCGTGACCCTGTGCTGTAATGTCTATTTATAAATACATAAACAGTCACGGAAGGAAACTGCTTATATTAGTCACTGGAAATTTCTGTATCAGATTGTCGGTATGAGGGACAGTAAACAAGTCATAAAAAATTGATATCATAATAGTGAGTGACATCAAAACTTTGAAATATCACCGGAGGAAAACGTTCGCAAAGTTGCTCCAAAACCTTTTTTGAAGATATCAACATGGGGAGCGAAGAATTTCTCAGTACAGCGTTCGCCTGTTTATCATACAGCATCGCTGCAACAGTTTTTTACAAGAAGACATTTACATTTCAAATGATGTCTTCTGTTTTGCTTCATATATTGACAGGACTTTTGCTTGAACACGTCACTTCCGGTTACTTTGGAACGTCCTTGGTTATCATCATATCCTGTGGGTGTAGTGTATATTTATGGTACAACGAACTTTTGCCATTGAAGTACAGTGGGTGTATATTATATACCGTTCTTCTTTTTGACAGTAAATTGCGTTTTATCGAGTCCGTTCCACCTTTTTCATTCCCTTTGCTATTGCGCATTTTAATTGCCGGTTTGCTTCAGTTCATCAGAAAGCCGGAACGATTGAAGGTTTTTCTGCGACAGGCTCGTTCTCTAGCGGGACCAGTGTTTGTATTTTACGTAACCGTGGATGCTTATCTAAAAATAACTTCCTTCGACAAAAGTCCTTTTAAAGTTCCGGTTTCCTGTGTGTCCTGCCTATGTGCGGTTGTTGCTGGTATCGTATTCAGACCAGACAATGGTGTCGTCCCGAATATGTGTGGATTGAGTACTACGTATATGTCCCGCAAGAAGTGCCATAGGACATTAATGGCTATCGCGTCATTTGGATTCATAATAAGCGAGTATATACGTCGTTAAAGCCCGAACATATGCCAGCTGTGAATACAGAGATTGTTTTAACAATATCAACACATACAATCAGTTGGTGTTATTGTTTCTATTAGTGTTTGGCCCACAGTGAACTAAAATCACACGGTAGTACAATTTTTCAAAACAGGTTCAATTTGTACCATAATTCCGGAGACTGAAATCTACGGATAAATGAAATATACTAATTAAAAATGACAAACGTTATTTACTTAACACCAATAAAGAAATAACGTTTTACGAGTACCCGGAGAAAACCCACTTGGTCGGGCAGGTGACCCCACACCTTTTCACACGTCCGGTCGGGGAATCGGGACCCCGGCTGCCTTTAGGAAAGATCATGTTTAGTAGTGTCCAGCTGATCTTGGCCAGATATTCCGTCTTTGCGTATTGCATAGTTATCTTCCCTTGGGAGCAGGTATTGATTGTTACGTCATTGGTTTGTGTGAGAAAATTACGTCGTTTTCTCAAAAATTGATGACGTTCCTCTCACAAACAAGTGACGTAACAATCAATACCTGCTCCGAAGAGAAGATAGCTCTGCAATACGCAAAAACGGAATACGTACCCTCTACTCATTAGCGTACATTTATCTCCAGTTTTATTCGAAATCCCGATAATCTAATGCACACATCTCGGATTAACGAGTTGTAAGCGTTTCTTAATTAACGACGCTTAGATAGTTCTTACAGGACTACAGTATACCTCTAGGAATCAAGCATTTTATTTAAAGATAAGGCTGAATTACGTGATTCGTCATGATACGGATACGTTTAACGATGTCAATAACAAATAAAGTGATACAATATATATCTATGTAGATACTGTATATCACAAAATGTTCATGGATACTTTCCTTCGTGGTTTGAAGCTATTTAGATCGTTTCGCGGTACAATCTTTCGTGGATATCCTATCATTCAAATTTGTCGTATTTATTTTCGTGGTTCAATTGTAACCACGAAATACATGAATGTTTATACACAACGAACATTCCATGTGATGCAGTTTTATCTACGATTGCCTGTGATAAATTGAATTAATTATGTATGTATGTAACATAAACATGTATATATAAAGGTGTGAACGAAATTTTTAAGACAATGAACAAAAAATTGGCTCCGTATCTGTTCTTGGTTTGATTTTTACATCGAAACTATAGTTATTTTTTGGTTTTGTTGTTTAATTTTTTAAGTTATTGCAATCATTTTCGAAATGTGACATGTGAAAAGTTTTATAAATATTTGAAAATATTACATTTTTGTCCATAGCAAATAACTTCAATCCTCCTAGATGTGATTTTATTTTTCATATTTGTTTATTTTCTATTGTCTTTTACATGTATCTTTTTATTAAAACAAATTGAAGATTATTTTAACGCTGTCGTTATGCTTAATAGGACTAGAGCATGTATAAGCATTAAACACATAATATGGAATGGGAAAACGGATTTATAGACGTTTGATTGTATGCTTTTTACATCCAGTGAAATTTGACTACTTTGTATCTTTAAGAACAAAAACGTTTTCATTTTACATTATTTATAATAGGAAGAAATTTATTGATTTTTTGTTTTAAATTTTTCTTGTGCTACTGTGTCAACTTTTAACGATTTTGGAAAACAAAACACTGGCGTAGCATAGATTGGCCAGCCGCCAGTGTAGGGAAATCCCCTATCTATAGATAGAATGAAACTCCCCAGTCGCATGTTTTCAGAAATCGCTACAACATGCATTGACCTAGTTTTTTGGGACACAAACAGATTGTTATCAGAATACAGGGCAAGTTAACGTTAGCAAGAACTGCATGTAACATTAGTACGAACCTTATTTAATCGGACACTCGATGCAACGTATACAAGCTAGGTGTATTAGAATCAAGATAAATTGTGTACTAGCCAGACTGGCTACCAGCCGCTAATTTTTCTTATGAAGAATGTGTGTCTCAACTGCATTTTTGCTTCTAGCTAATTTCCCCCTAGTTTAGAATCTAGAATCAGACATCCAAATGATCAACATTATTAGAGTTATCCCCCCCCCCCCCCCCCCCAAAAAATAAATAAATAAATAAATAAATATATAATTCAATGTAGATGCATAATATACATTATTCTACTTTCACTTTCATTTTGCTGCAATTATCGAGAAAATGCTTTCTATGGTTGTCATTTGAGTAGCGCTAATGTTATATGTTGTTCGTTTATTCGACGTTAAATAAAATATAATAACTCTTTACTCCTTGTGGTTAAGTACTTGGAATACCATCGTCGGATACCCACGGTTGATTTCGCTTCGGTACTCACTCATCATACCGAAGCGAAATCAACCGTGGGCATCCGACGATGTTGGATACATGTCTTTCCGTATTTGCTTATTACTGATCACAGGACTTGCTAATTTGTTACAGCTTTTAGTCATTTTACACGTTTTAGGGGTTTATATCAATTTTCGATATACCATCATTTGGGGTGAGATTTTTAACGAAAATTGATCTAAACCCTAAAACGTGTAAAAGTATACTTAACACCTCAGTTAAGGTCAAATATGGTTGTAACAAATTCCCAGGTCCCTGTGATACCGATAACCAGTTATGAAATACTACACATACACTATACGTACATGATACTGACCCTGGACCGTTTTTCTTGTCCGTTTAAACGCAAACGCAACGCAAACGGAACGAAAACGCAGCGGAAACGCAACGAAAACGCAACGGAAACTCAGCGCAAACGCACACAAACCGTTTAATTAAATACGCTCCTAAAACGCCGTTCATAGTAGACCAATAACGGGCTTAGATTTAGATGTACTTGCTCGCGGAAGCGTGTCGGTCTCTGACCCTAACCCTGTCCTGTATTTACCTATACAGCGCTCGCGTGTTATTTGCACAGCAGCGGATGCATATGTACTTATAGGCAACATTTTTTAATAATTTGGAATGATTATTTGTCCGCCGATTTTTTGTGAATATTGATAATTCGTTTTGAAATGGAATAAAACTTCTAATGGCATCTGTTTAGAACTGAACAGTACATTACATTTAACATCTAAATGTAATTAGTTAATCTACACGATGCCGAAACACATTTTTATATATGAATTCATAAGATTAAAAGTATTTTTGATGTTGGTGGTTTCTCACTTATCTTTTTTTTTAATTTCTATATTTTCCCCAAATATTATTTCAGGATAAAGTTACGGGAATAGTCTTGAACAATGGTTCTTCTACATCATCAATGCATATGGATACGTCTAGTGGGTAGTGTATTTTTTTGTCTCAAATTCTGAATCTGTTGCTAAAAAAATATTTAATCAATTTGTCGAAAAATAATTAATAACCCTAACTAAATACTGTACGTGTAATTGTTTGTTTTTATTTAAACTAGGCGATAGAACTAAATTAAAATATCCACATATCACAACAGAACTGTTTTCAAAATCATCAATAGTCTCTGAAATAATATTGTAAAAATCAGGACTATCCTGATGTCATTCTTGATCCTTCCTATTTCCGTTTATCAATAAACTCCTCTGACTTTAATACAATTAACATACAGCTACCCCTATGGCGTTAGATTTATAAGAGTTAAAAAAAAACATTCATAACCTGACTAACTTCTTAAAAGACTTTCTTTCTCCTGAGTAAAATGTACGTCATGAAGACAAAAAATATTATACGCTTGATTCTTAAAATAAGAGAAAACATCTTTTCGTTTAAATCTATCACATAAACCCTGACAGTTGGCACTCAGAATCGTTATGTCATTAGTAGCCAACACTTGCCTAACAGTCTATACAGCGTCATCACAGGGGTTCGTGACAAATGATATAACAAATGAGAAGGGTCACATATATGTGTTCCATCTCATGTATCACATCATCTGTAACGATCTCCTGTGACGTATTGCCCAAACATGCTTCTTCTTCTTCTTCTTCTTCTTCTTCTTCTTCTTCTTCTTCCACATAATTGCCTCATTCGTCTTATCGAAGATTATGCAATGTTTATGATATGCAATGCGCAGGTGAACACACAATTGAAATGTTTAGATTGTAAAGGTTAAAAAGTAAAAACACTGATGTAGTGTCAGACGTTTAAAGCTGGTTGATTCGACCCACCAGCCTGAAGCCTAGTGAGTTCGGGGTCTGTTAGAAGTTGATAAGCTTTTTTAGTTCCAATTCGTTGGGAGTTTTCTTAAAGGTTTCCAAGTTTGTCGACTTCACAGTTTTTGAGTTAAGTTTGTTCCAGTCTTTTATTGTTCGAGGGAAGAATGAATATTTTCTTGGGTCTATTTTACATGCCTGAATTTGGTAGGACCGATCGTGTTGTTTTCCGGACCTCCTCTTTGGTGTTTCGATTCAGTTTTCCTTATTGATGGCTATTTGTTGTTTGTCAATTTTAAACATCATATGGAGTCATGCAAGGCCTGTCATACAAGGAGAAGAAAACAGAACGTCAAACATGCAAACATAAAGAAAAAAACATAAAAGATAACTTATATGGTCTCAGTCGTAGACAACTGTTAACTTACGTGCCCGAGAAACACTTCGACAAACAATAATTATCTGCTCAATGCAACGCACACATTGCACAAGAGGTACACCGGAAGTAAACAAAATAAACCGGAAGTTTGCCACAAATATAAGCGAAGCCGGACTAACATTCTGGAAAAAAAGATAATTACCTAGTGTGTGTTTTTACAATCTACAAAAATTGCAAAAATGAAATAAATAGACCAGATATGATTATCGCTGACACATTTAGAGTTACTCAAGTTGCGCAACGTCAAAAAACATGTACTGTACAACTTAGGTACATGAAGATTTCGCAACAAAAAGCCATTGAAGCATAGCAAGCTTACCTGTATATATGTAGAAATAGGTTTCTCCTCGCCACACGACTTACATCCCATGTATTGTAATGAAAATCATACTCGGAAAGCAACACAACTACACGTATTTTGATCGAAAACCACTCAAACATATCACAAATCGGTAACCGGGGCACTTCCCCGGAGTAGTTCATTACCGACAGATATTGTCAAAACTCCATTCAAGCTCGTCGGAAGTTTCCATCTTTCAACAGATAATCGTCATTTAAAGGAGTGACATCGAACAGTCTACGTTTCCTACCGTCCTTTAGAATAACAAACAGTTTTCCGTCGATGCTGTATGAGTTCTTTACACACTCAAGTCGATATTCAAATTCTTTATTTCATCTTGAGCATATACATATCATCGATTCAAAGGAAAATTTCATAATGTACATTCAATATCAGCACCGGCTGTAAGATATTTAGGCTTATGTTAGCTAGATAGGGCGCTATATCAAATGTTGTTTATTTATTTTAATTTTATTTAAGATACAATCAGCGTATGGAATTTATAATTTAAATACAGGTGATTTTATGAACTAAGAGCTTGCAAATCAAGTTAGTTAGAAGCCAACAGAGTAGAACGTAGTTAACATGAACTATATATGAACTTACCCAGGTTTGTTAATTCTTTGATATTACCGGTTGATAATGATTTGATTAATTTATAGACAGAGGGATTAACACGATAATATAATTTAGTATATTTACTTCGTAGCTCGCTGAAGGAGGGTCATTTTAGAATGAAGTGGAATTCGTCTTCTATATCATTTTTACAGAAAGGACAAAGTCTAAAATTATGAGGAATTTGTCTATGCCTTCCAGTTTATATTAAAAGATTGTGTCAAGACAGTCGTAATTTGACAATTGTTTTTTTGTACTTTACATGAATAGGTTTACTTAAGTAAGGTTGGACGCAGGCATGATCAATAATATGTTGATATACCCTGCACTTAGACGAGGTGGAGAAACACGTCTCACAGTCTTGTTTTAAAATATCTAACAAGCTCTGTTTTGCTTAAACCAAAAAATGATGTGTATTAAAGCTACCCTGTGCTTGCCAGTACTCCGACAAACCAATAGAACAGAGTTCTTGTCTAACAGAAGCCACCCATTTTTTACAATGTGGGTTCGATTCACACTCATTGTACATATCTTGATAACATGCATTTAAAATACAGTTGCTAGAAGTCAATAGTTTACACCAGTACTTCAAAATTCTAATTTTCCTCGAAATGATAAGAGGATGTCTACCCAGTTCGAAATAGATCATTGCGTTTGGTGTAGATTTTCGAACTCCTAAACTATTCTTACAAAAGTCTAGATGTAGTTGTTCGATATCAGGCGCTTTGTGTAAACCCCATACCTCGCAAGCATATATATATAGTTGGCTACACTGCCGGCATATGTGTCAAAATGTGACAACAGTGTGCAAAAAATTTAACAACATAGATTTACATGATCTTTTAAGAGAAAACTGAGCTTTCCTACCCTGTGACGCTAATTGTTGCTGCGTTAAATCAAAATTACCATTATAATTGAGTTTTACCTCCAAATAAGAAAAAGAATTTACAGACTCAAGTGTGACTACATCATACTGCCATGTTTCAATTGCATGTAATACAGTCGATTTTCTGAAAACTACAATTTTTGTTTTTTCAATGTTAACTGTTAGAGACCACCTCCTAGTATATAATAACAATTAATCTAACATGTGTTGTAGGCCATCAGCACTTTCCGAGAAAAGCACCATATCGTCGGCGTACATTAGTAAAAATAACGACAACTCTTGTAGTTCTAAAGGTTGAACACCACTGTTGAGGAATTCCATCTCACAGTCGTTTACGAACATACGAAATAAAATCGGGGACCCAATTTCCCCTTGTAAGACCCCGGTTTTGTTATCGAAAAAATCTGATAACTTCCTATCTACGGTTACACTTGATTTGATTTTACTATACAAAGATTTGATCACATTTAAAAGCTTACCCCTGACTCCAAGTTTAGAAATCTTATACCATAACCTATATCTCTCTATCGTATCAAAAGCCTTACTATAGTCTACGAAGCAACAGTTAAGTCTTTTCTTACTGGAAAGCGACTTGTTGATAATAGAGTGAAGGGCAAAAATGACATCTACCGTACCTAAGCCAGGGCGAAAACCAAACGGGACATCCGTAATTATGTTGTAACTGTCAGCCCATTGGACTAATCTGGTGTTCAAAACTGTCCGGTTTTGACGTGTCACCTTTTTTTAAAATAGGGACAATTAAGGCATTAGATAAAACCTTTGGAAAATAACCGACCTCCAGTATAGCATTGAACATCTTGTGTAAAATAGGAACAAAAACCTGTTTGAACTCTATAAGATACTCGTTCAGAATTCCGTCAGTGCCATGACTTTTTTCTCTTTTCACCTTCTTAATAGCTGACTCTATCTCTTCTTCTAGAATTTCGGAATCTAGTTCCTCGAATAAAGTACACTTGAATCATAATTCTCCCGTATATCACATCCTTCACCAGAAGGAATTGTTAAAATTTTGAAATGATGATAAAAATCGTCTATACTGGTATAAGGCTTGATTTTGGAACCTTTTCTGAATTTCTTGTAAAACAACTTAGGGTTATGAACTTTGATATACTCCACCATATCACACTGCATGTTCAAGTAGTAACGTTTTAGTCTACGCTCTGTTACCTTATAAGCCCGCTTACTAGAAACAAGCCGCTCATGATTAACACTCGACGGATCAGCGTTGAAATTTTTCAAAGCCCGGCTATAAAGCATATACAAAAAATTACAGTTATCATCAGACCAAGGTTTGTCGTTGGACTGCTTCGGGCCTTGGCTAAAATCTTGCCTGGCAACGTTGGGAGGATTGGTGAAATGGAGCGGGGTCATAAGGTCAGAGATGACGTCAATAAAACCAGAAAAACAATCTTCAATACCTTGACTATTAGTCAAATCATTGTCCACAACTAGACTCTCAAAAATATGTAGACTATTGGCTACTACATCATGACTCTCTCTGAAATTAAGAGTATTCCAACGGAACAACTTGTGGCTACCACTTACATGCGAATCAAAATTTGTGATTTCAGTTCCCATATTTGCGTTTTTACATTTGATAACAAAGAAGTGCAAAGGCACGTGGTCAGAAAAGGTATCAAAACTACATGTAATAAGCTTGGTGTTACAATATAATCAACGACGCTACAGCCCCTAGGGCCACAGTACGTATACCCATTAGGAAAACCATCCGGGTGTCGTCCATTCAAGATACGGAGACCAGTTTCTATACAAAGTTGTAGCAATTTCGAACCAAAAGAATTAACATTTTCATTAGGACAGATGCGCAAGGGCAATTCTTCGTCCGACACGTACTCACTTATAACAGAAAGCCTATCAGTTCTAATATGATCATTCCTTATGAAATCATCGCCATCACGGCATCTGCTATTGAAATCCCCCATTAAAATATCTATCAGGTGGAATATACAGACAACAGACAAACAGATTCGAATTACATGAAGTTAAGGTACGACTAGTTGTGATCCACACTAACGTATCAAAATGAATAGAATGAATACTAACATGCCTTAATGAAGATTTGAATGCCACCCCCTGCTTATGCTACAGAAAATAATAGGAATATTAAAGTCAAAATCCTTCTCTATCCAGCACTCGTGAAGGCACACAAAGTCGTATGTACTGATATAGTTCAGGAAAGACTTGTCGGAGAGCTTTTGTTCTAGCCCGCCATTAATATTCCACACTAGAGTTTTGAGCCCCGACAGCTCTCCTGTACGACCCTCCTGTCTGTCCTATCCGATACTGGGTGTGGAGCTTACTTTCCTGCGCTTGTTGTCTTTCCACTCGGCCAAAGTCGTTTCGATGGTTACTCGTGCGTTTAGAACCGATTCTGTGCACACGGTCAAAAGGGATAACCTCATTAACTAGGCTTCCCTGAGGCGATCCTGTTCTTTGTTCGTTGTGTGAACTTTACAATAATGTTTCTCCTTTTACTAAAAACATGGGTTGCTGCTCATGTTGAGTATTAATTATTGTACCGGTGCAGTTTTTGGTCAATCCCAATCGAATATCTACATATTGTAAAGAAAGGGGTGCGTTGCGCCAAAGACGTACACATGTATATATTATATACTCTGGGTGCGCCTACGTTATTTAGAACAACTCCGGACCGCCCTTTTTGTGAATAGTTTGAGTCACTTTTCAAAAATGGCCACCGCAAATTTCGGTGAGCAAGACGTCAGGTCGTCTGTGCATTTGATTTGAGTAGGACATTTAAAGGAACAAGCCTGACAGGGATTACAATTTGTCGCGCGGCGGGCAACTGAGTACCAAATCACCTGACGCGTACTGTATGTTACTCTTGTTCAAAATCATACACATTCAAATATTTTGTCATATTAGTATACCTATTTGTGTAATCGTTCAAACCAGAGACGTATATATCACATACCTTAAATCTATATGGAGGGTTTGGAAGTAAACAGTCTTTCATATTCTCAAATTTATCATGCATATCAATACACTCTTGTTGCATCAATAGAACGAAAATAAGATCTAATACGGTAATTGTCAAATAGTTTCTTCTTAATGTGGTTGTTATGGCTGTAGTTCGCAAGAAGTCTGAATGACATCTTTATGCATCGATGTTTAAAAAGTTTTAAAACATATCTGGTGAAAATTACTATGACTTTCATGTTCTCAAATTTATCATACACAAACAAATACACTCTTGTCGCATTAACAGCATGCTTTAACTTTAAGTGACGAGAATAAGATCTTATATGATAATTGTCAAATATGTTTTCCTTAATATGGATTTGATGGCTGTAGTTTGCAAAAAATCTAAATGACATCTACATTGTATATGCTTCGATGCTTATAGAGCTTTAAAGCATATCTGGTGAATCTAACTATGACGATGCAGAAACAGGAGAGGTATAATAGGCTGGGAAAGTCTTTGTATCAGGGAATCACATTTTCTTAAATAGCGTTTGATAGCAGAGATAGATAGTCCATGGTATTGGAGAAAGTTTGTGTTGGTTTGTTAAATCCAGACATGTTTACACAGAATTGTTTATTTATATAAAAAAAAAGATAAAAACATACACCTCACTAAACAGGTAACGATATTTGATTGACCCTCGAATACATATACATGTACACACGTATAGCACTAAAGACTCGTTGAGATTTTTTCTTTTTTAATATTTCTTCGTCTGTAAGGTGTTTTTTTTCTAGGCGGATTGGTCGAGTGGTTAACACACACCTCCAACAACCCAGGTGGAGTATACATTGGTCTGGGGTGTATGTTGCGGTATCTGTGATGTAGAATTCTAGTGAGGTGGCACTACAATTATGTATAAATGATGCCGTTGGTTGGAAGCACGGTTCCACTACGAACAGAACACATTACATCTCCAGCACACACATAGGCATACACACATATGGAGATATTTGCCAGGTGGCATAGGACTAGTTGTTAAGGCAGTTCCTACGAATTCCTCAAACTTGTATTGTTAAGGTATATTGCTGGATTTGATGTAATGATGCACATGTCTAAAGAAACTTATGTTGTTTTCTACCGAAAAGTTGACTATTTCCAAACAAAAGTAGTTCTAAATTAAAATCAACATGCAAGGCATTCAAATATATGGCATATGGGTATATGCTTATTGCATTATATATAAACGCTTTAGAGTGGTTTATGTTAGTGTGGCAGGTTTTAACTGTAAAAAGAATTACGGTCAACTTCTAGCTTACACCTAGAGGGAATTTCCCTTTAGCGCAGTAGTACAGCGTCCGACTAGGAGATCGAGGGTTCGATCTCCGGTGGGAGCAAACTATTCTCTTTCCCGTTACAAATGGTGTCTTTCCCTTTAAGGTAATTTCCCTTAAGCTCAGTAGTACAGCGTTCGACTAGGAACCTGGAGATCGATGACTCGATCCCCGGTGAAAGCACATTATTCTCTTTCCTGTTACATTAGCTAGATAGCTATAGGGTGCTATATCAAATGTTGTACAATATTATTATGATCATGTCCGCCAGATCATTTTCAGCCTTTATAGTATATATATATACAATGTACTGTGATGCCCATTTATTTAAAAATATCTTCCATTATATATGTGTGTCTACCTATTGGTAGTATGTGACATGTCCCTAGGTTGTACATGTAGGTTACGGAATTCCGTACTATTGAATGATTCAAAGAGCTATGGCGGAAAACTGCCCATATTTATGAAAATGGAAAACGTTTATTGATGAATAAATAAATTCTAGTAGCCATATTCACTATATCGATGAAAGTGACGGGGTTTCCCAGACTTAAAAAAATAAATACTTTCAACACTCTCCCATCCGAGGACCAACTTTTGAATAAAGTTTTTGATTCCGTTATGTAAAACGCAAAAACAAATCGTATGACGGAAAAGTGGTCCTCCTTTGGAAAAGTGCTCAAAATGATGAAAAACATGGTTGATCAAGTTTCTTAAAACCGTTACAGATGTTTCCTGGGTTAAAACAGTTCGTATGTCCGACCATTTAAAGCTGCAGGAAAACCAAATCGAGACGTGGGTTTAGTACGATATTGTGTTACATACAGCATAACGCGAAATAAGCATTTTGTCGAGTCTTTATCGTAAAACGCATGTATTAATAGTTATGGCCTTACGTTCGTCTGTTTACTATAATCTATCCTCAGACACGGGATTATATGGTGGCTTATATATGACATTTCGTCTGTTCGCTTTGTCGCCCGCGAAATAACGCCTAACGAAAAAACGAAATAACAAACAAGAGACCCAGAGGGCCTGTATCGCTCACCTAAATATGTTAAAAATAATTGGTATGAAGTAAAGATATAGCACTCCATGGTAGGTGCTATAAGTTCTCATGAAATTTCAGAAAGATCCATACAGTACTTGAGATATAGTGAGAACAAACTTCAAACAGAGCCCCGCCCTTCTGTCCCCTGGGAGACCACACCCACTGAATATACAAAATTGAGTCCCCTTGACCCAAGGATGCTCCAGACTAAATTAGGAAAAAATCCCTTAATCCCTATGGTAGAAGAAGGATTTTAAAGGTTTTACCTCTATTTCCCCTATTGGGCTCCGCCTCTATGCCTCCAGGGGGGTCAGACACACCGTTTATACAAAAGTGGTTCCCCTTTACCCAAGGATGCTTCATACGAAATTTGGACAAAATCCTGTCATTCCTACAGAAGGAGAAGGATTTTGAAGAATTCTTTGCTATGTTTCCCGTATTTGGCCCCGCCCCTCAGGCCCTTTGGGGGCCAGACCAACCATTTATACAAAATTGGTTTCCCTTTACCCAAGGATGATCCACACCAAACATGGACCAAAACCTTTCATTCCTACAGAAGAAGAAGGATTTGAAAGACCAATTTGCTATGTTTCCCCTATTAAGCCCCGCCCCTAAGCCCCCAGGGCCCACTTGTATAACACTTCTATTTCAAAATACGTTACCACAGTCATTATAATGTATATTTCAACCCTACCTGGCTCTTTACATAAAATAATGAATCCCCCCACCCGGAGAACCCCTGAAAAACCACACCAATCAGACGGCAGTATTCATGCACGTGATCAGAAACGAAGCCATGCTTCCCACTTCAGAATTCCTTCAGCCTTCCGCGTTTACGAACGTGTTTTGGGGCATCAGGTTGGTGGCTCTGTTCCAGGGCCCTTCCTGGCTTATCCCAACTATTCGCAGGATGAAGCGCATTTCGGTCAACAGGCTCCCTTTTCTGCGCCGCCACAACCATCAATTTTATTTCAAAATCAGTTCTGGTCGGTGTGGAGTGGATTCAGGTTCGATGGTTCTTTCGGTTCCTCGGTTACCTGAATTCACTGGCGGATGTGGCTTCCTTGGGTCGGCTTCACATCCGTCCGCTTCAGCTGTTTCTTCTGTCAGTTTGGTCTCCGGTGTCTCGGCAGTGAGATGTGTACATTCCTCTGGCGGAGTCGTTGAAGCAATTTGCTCGGTGGTGGACTCTCGAGAGCAATGTTTTGGCAGGAATTCTTCTGGTACGGACATCTCCTTCTATGACCCTTTACACCGACGTTTCCATGACCGGTTGGGGTTCATAGCTTTCTGGTCAGACGTCGGCGGGGGTGTGGTCGGGGGACCAGCTTTCAGAACACATCAATGTTCTGGAGATGCGGGCTGTTCCGAAGGGCCAACCAACCCCATCGTGGTGGCTTATCTGCAGCGCCAGGGGCACCCGTTCCCCGGCTCTGTGTGCTTTATCCACTCAGGTCCTGTTGCTGTGTAAGGAGATCAGTCTCGATCTTAAGGTGAGGCACCTTCAAGGTCGTCTGAATGTTCTGGCTGACACTCTGTCTCTGTCTCGGAGCCCGGTTCTCACCGAATGGACCCTCAATCGTTCGGTATTCCGGTCTCTTTGCATGGTTTGGGACAGACCCCATGTGGATCTGTTCTCCACGGCCCTGAACTTTCGACTACCTACGTTTGTGTCTCCGGTTCCAGATCATATGGCCATGGCGGTGGATGCTCTATTCAGGACTGGTCGGGAATGTACGCGTATGCGTTTCCTCCCTTCAATCTGGTGGGCAGGGTGTTGGAGAAGATTCTTCTACACCCTTTTACGGTGTTGCTGGTTGCACCGCTCTGACCTCGACAACCTTGGTTTCCTCTTTTGCTTCGGCTATCGTTTAGCCATTGCTAGTGTGCTGGCTTTCTTTGGAGGAAGTCTGTTGGTTCGGACGCTTCATTGTCTGCTCTCATTAGGGGCTTCTATATTGAGAAGCCTCGTTCACGGCAATTGGTTCCTAGGTGGACTTTTGCACTTGTGCTAGATTCCTGGTTGAGGGCGCCATTCGAGCCCCTCCAGTCGACTGATCGGAAGTTTCTTACTTTCAAGACTGTGTTCTTTATAGCCTTTGCTTCCGGTTGCCGCAGAAGCGAGATTCACCCCAGGGCTTGTGGTTATCCCTTCTTTGGCTTCAACTCAGGATGGGGATTTTCCTGATCGCCTGCTCTGCCCAGTTTGGGCCTTGCGTTGCTACTTGGCCAGAACAGAGGGGAGGGGGCACTCGTCTCGGCTGTTCCAGTCTCTCTCCAGCGCGGCCGCTCCGATATCTCTGCGGCGACCATCTCGCGCTGAATTGTTCAGAATGTTCGAGCTGCGTATGAGTCGGCAGGGGATCGGTCCTTGCGGGTGTCAGGGGTTAGGGCTCACAAGGTTCGTGCTTTAGCTACTTCGTGGGCCTTATTTAATGGTTCTTCTTACGCTGAGGTCATGACAGCTGCTGTGTAGAGGGGTCATTCTTTGTCGGGACAGTCTGACGGGTTGTATTCTTTGGGCACTCTTGTGGCTGCCCAGTCCGTTGTCTGTCATCCCTCTTCTTTTGCAAGAACCTCATTATGTCTTCTTGCGCGTGATTCGGAACGCTGGTCGTGATCAGGCTCTGTGTCACAAAAGAAAAGATATTTTGAATTTTGCCTCTGGGGGTATGGTTCCTGTTGTTGGAACCCTTCATCGGTCCACGGAGACACCACTGCGCTAAGTCGAATTCGCATTATAATGACCGTGGTAACGCATTTTGAAATATAATTGAGGTTTCTCTTGTGAAACCAATTTCTATTATAAATACTTACCACAGTCATTAGGTGAGTTTCCCCCATCCTCCCCTTTGTCTTCTTGGCTCTCAGTTTTTTGGGCTTTGAATTATTAAGTGGGAAGCATGGCTTCATGTCTGATCACGTGCGTGAATACTGCCGTCTGATTGGTGAGGTTTCCCAGGGGTGCTCCAGTAGAAACAAAAAACTTCATTTTACGTATGTAAAGAGCCAGGTAGGGTTAAATATGCATTATAATGACTGTAAGTATTTATAATAGAAATTGGTTTCACAAGAGAAACCTCAAATCTCAAAGTTAAGGAAAATCTCAAGCAATATGTATTGTCTATGGGAAATCTTGGACTGAGGAAATTTCAAGAGTGGGCCAGATCCACCATTTATACAAAATTTGTTCCCCTTCCCCCAAGGATACTTCGTACCAACTTTGGTCAAAATCTGCTTAGTCGTTCATGACAATATAACATATACCCGTCATATACCTACATCACCTACATGTCATATACCACCTATACCCTCCTACATCACTTATACGTCCTATACCCCCTTTGCCCTCCTACAATTTTCATTTACATTCCGATGTTTTCAAGATTCAATCAAAACTTTGTTTACCTTATCTTCCACGTTAGATCAAAATCAGAACGAATCCCTCCGTTAGTAGTAGAGATTGTTTAAGATTTCCGATGTATACGAGAGTACTATGTACGCGTGTGAGAAAGAATTTGAGGAGTGAAACACTGCTTGGTGGGTCAATCCCGAATACAGTTTATAAAATGCGTTTGTAAAAAAAACAATTTAATCATCTTTATATTTGCTTATGGTAAATTCTGTTATATATATAACTAGATCTGTGTCGTTTTACTTAAAACAGCAACGGCTAAATAATGAGACATTTTCAGTTTTGATAGTTGTACAAATACACTTTTATATTTCGATTTCTATTCGAAGACCATATTTCCCATTATGCAATTTTCTTGTAAGAAAACGTGTTTCATTGTCTTTTATTTGGTAAACTAGTAATCGGGCAAATAACCACGAACCGCTTGAATACTATAAAAAATAGCACTTCCATACCCGAGGCACGTGTCAACGGCATGACTGTTGGATTGTGTACTGGTCACATCTATTAATACCGACAGAAACCAGTATGTACCCTTTATGGAATACAATATAGCAGATATACACTATTTCAATATAAGTACAAGCTATATATATAGGAAGATTACCTGCAATGAATTGTTTCCAATCCTTTCCAGGACTTACAGCTGTACCGCATAACTGCTAATCAGGGGCGGGATCCCCTTCCAGATTTCCAATTTTGTGGACACATTTGGACTTAATCACGACAAGATACGTCAAGTTAAACAACAGAAAAAGTATCTGGTAATATTCCTCAGGTTCATATTTTTCTCTAGTTATCGATGTCGAATTCGAATTATCCTCCGATATTCTTTATCTCTTTTCTGTTCCTCATACTTCTAGAAATGTATAAGCTGCAGTATATTAATTCACAAAGAAATCTCAGGTGCTGTATTAGTGTACCATTACTTCATTTACCACCTATATCCTCCTATATCATCTATACTTCCTATATCACCTATACCCTCCTTTAGTAATTATACGTCCTATACCACCTATACCCTTCCTCATCACCTATACTTCCTAAAACACATTAAGCTTCCTTCATCACCTATACCCCCCTACACCACCTTTATTCCTGTACCACATATACCCTCTTACATCATCTACACGTCATATACCACATATACCCTCCTACATCATCTACACGTCATATACCACATATACCCTCCTACATCACCTACACGTCATATACCACCTATACCCTCATACATTACTTATACGTCCTATACCTCCTTTGCCCTTCTACATCAATTTTACTTCCTAAACCCCATTTGCCCTCCTGCATTTCATTTACTTCTTATTCCACCTATACCCTCCTACATCCCCTTTACGTCCTATACCACCTATACCCTCCTACATAACCTTACATAACTATATCCTCCTACATCACCTATACGTCCTATACCACCTATACCCTCCTACATCACCTTACATAACTATATCCTCCTTCATCACCTATACGTCATATATCACCTATACCATCCTACATTAACTATACCCTCTTACACCACCTATACCTATTATACCACCATAAACCTTCTACATTACCTTTACTTCCTATACCACCTATATCCTTCTTATCACATATACTTCCTATACGTAACCAAAACCTCCTACGTCACCTTTACTTCCTAAACCAAATATACCCTCCTACATCATCTTTACCCCCTTACATCACCTATACCCTCCTACATCATATATACCTCTTATACCACTTATACCATCCTTCGTCACCTTTACTTTCTATACCTTCCTACGTCACCTTTACTTTCTATGCCTTCATATGTCACCTTTACTTTCTATACTTTCATACGTCACTTAACTGCCTCCTATATCACCTATACTTTCTAACCCACCTATACCCTCATACGTCATCTATACAAATGTACTTCCTAAACCACCTACACCCTCCTACATCAACTATACTTCCTACATCAACTATACTTCCTATACCACCTACACCCTCCTACATCACCTTTACTTCCTATACCACCTACACCTTCCTACGTCATCTATACTTCCTATACCAACTATACCCTCATACGTCATCTATACTTCCTAAATCACCTATACCCTCATACGTCATCTATACGTCATCTATACTTCCTAAACCACCTATACCCTCATACGTCATCTAAACGTCATCTATACTTCCTAAACCACCTATACCCTTATACGTCATCTAAACGTCATCTATACTTCCTAAACCACCTACACCCTCCTACATCAGCTATACTTCATACATCACCTTTATTTCCTATACAACCTATACCCTCCTACATCATCTATACTTCCTAACCCACCGATACCTTCTTATGTCATCTATACTTCCTAAACCACGTATACCCTCCTACATCAGCTATACTTTTTATATCACCTTTACTTCCTATACCACCATAACCCTTCTAAATCACCTTTATTTCCTATTCCACTTATACCCTCATGCATAACATATACTGCCTATACCACTTATACCCTCCTACATCACTTCAAACTTCAAAGCTATAAAAACCTTTCACCTAAAAAAGTAAAAAAGGAAATAAAAAAGTACTCCAGCGTTACATTTAGTCAGCCTGCTTAAAACATTTCCAAAACGTGATCAGTATACAATATCATAGCGTTGGTTTGAAGGATTTTCAAGCAAACGTTAAGATAACGTTGATTCGGTATACAGTGTTATTATAACGAGCAGCAATACTACATACAGTAATGTCCCTAATATTAATATAAACGTTTTTCATTTGCATGTACTCTCTCGTAAACGTCCCCTATTACACCTGTAACGCAAACGATAACACTAATGGCACGGAAATACTACGCTAGTGTAATACTTAAAGTCAAACAGCAAAAAATTATATGGGTCTTTGTCATCGATGTCAAAACGTTTTTGTCGAATCTCCAAAACAACGTGATTACAACGTCCAATTAAAACGTTTTGTCAACATAGCGCTAACGTTGTACATGTACAAACGCCAACATAACGCTAACGTTGTCCAAACGTCAAAATAGCGCCAACTTTGTCAAAACGTCGACATAGCTCCAAAACAACAAGATTAAAACGTCCAATTAAAACGTTGTGTCAACAAAGCGCTAACGTTGTCGAAACGTCAACAGAGCGCTAACGTTGTGCAAACGTCGACATAGCGCTTACTTTGTCCAAACGTCAACATAGCGCTAACGTTGTCAAGATGTCTGCATTGGGCTAACGTTGTGCAAACGTCAACATAGCGCTAACGTTGTGCAAACGTCAACATAGCGCTAACGTTGTCCAAACGTCTACATAGCGCTAACGTTGTGAAAACGTCGACATAGCGCTAACTTTGTCCAAACGTCAACATAGCACTAACGTTGTCAAAATGACTGCATTGGGCTAACGTTGTGCAAACTTCAACATAGCGCTAACGTTGTCCAAACGTCAACATAGCGCTAACGTTGTGCAAACGTCAACATAGCGCTAACGTTGTCCAAACGTCAACATAGCGCTAACATTGTGCAAACGTCGAAATAGCGCTAACGTTGTGCAAACGTTAACATAGCGCTAACGTTGTCAAAATGTCTGCATTCCGTTAACGTTGTCAAAACGTCTACATAGCGCTAACGTTGTGCAAACGTCGACATAGCGTTAACGTTGTTCAAACGTCGACATAGCGCTAACATTGTTCAAACGTAAACATACCGCTTACGTTGTGCAAACGTCAACATAGCGCTAACTTTGTACAAACGTCAACATAGCGCTAACGTTGTCAACATGTATGCATTCCGTTAACGTTGTCAAAACGTCTACATAGCGCTAACGTTGTGCAAACGTCGACATAGCGTTAACGTTGTTCAAACGTCGACAAAGCGCTAACATTGTTCAAACGTAAACATACCGCTTACGTTGTGGAAACGTCAACATAGCGCTAACTTTGTCCAAACGTCAACATAGCGTTAACGTTGACAAAATGTCTGCATTGCGCTAACGTTGTCCAAACGTCAACATACCGCTAACGTTGTGCAAACGTCGACATAGCACTAACGTTGTCAACATGTATGCATTCCGTTAACGTTGTCAAAACGTCTACATAGCGCTAACGTTGTGCAAACGTCGACATAGCGTTAACGTTGTTCAAACGTCGACAAAGCGCTAACATTGTTCAAACGTAAACATACCGCTTACGTTGTGGAAACGTCAACATAGCGCTAACTTTGTCCAAACGTCAACATAGCGTTAACGTTGTGCAAACGTCGACATAGCACTAACGTTGTGCAAACGTCAACATACAAGGTGTAGCGCTAACGTTGTGCAAACGTTATAACAACATGGCAAGGTTAACTGTGTAGTAACGCTTCCATAGCTCATTTTGTTATTCACAGAGATATGACACGGGTTCTTGACTTCCAAACTTACGCAATTGCAGCACTATACCGAATCTAGGTCTCTTTAAATTCACAAATAAAAACACTAGCATTTACCTACCCGTCTAGGCCATGTGTATGTAAACAACCAGTCGTAAGCCCTGTAATGTAAAAGCATTATTAAACAATGCCACTTCTATTTTATGAATGACGTACCGTTCATCATAGATTATTGATAATTCACAGTATTCCTCGTCGATCACGTTATGACAGTGGGTCCGGGTAAAATATTCTTTTTCAGGCGGCAATATAACCCTTATTCGTAAAGAGCTCTAGACTGGCCCCCGTCTCTAAAATAGTATATAGATACATGCATTCAATAATTTAGAAAAAAAAACTCTTTTACTTTTGATCATTTGGATGTCTGATTGTAAAATGCAGTTGAGAGATTCTTCATAACAACTGAGGGGCTGGGACATGTAGCCATTTACAATTTGTTTTATTGATTCATAACGAGTTACCTCCCTTCAAACATAAATGCTTATTTGACGATGAAGTACTATTAAAACACAGATATTGTGTATGTCAGGAGTTTTTCCCCAAATTTTTCAATTGGTTGTACCGATATTATTTACTTACTTTGTTTTTTTTAGGGATAATTCGTAACTGTTTTTTTCGTGATTGTGAATATATTTCAAACAAGATGAAATACTATTCAAATAAATTTTGAGTTTTGGTAAGGCATTGCAGTGGAAGGGAAGTAACCAATTTTATATCACCATCTGTAAATGCTTGCATTTGATAATGTAAAATACCGTAGATCGCATCATTATTTATTAGATTTTGAACGTACGCTATTTTATAAGGTTATAGCATCTGGTTTCTTCTAAGTATCACATCCATAGAAGGAACAATCATTTACCATACAAAATAACTGCTCAAGTTCCACGTCATCTTACTTCTTTTAAACATTTTTTATTGCACATTGTATCAAATAATATTTGTTCTATGTAACAAATATGATATTATACAATTAAAGACTTTTGTGCTGGTGAATATGATGTTATATAAACCTGAAAAAAGTTATATTAACCGAGGCGAAGCCGAGGCCAGTATCAAGTCTTCAAGTTCATATCATATCATATTTACCAGCAAAACAGCCCGTAACTGTTTTATTATATGCTTCAACAATGCTGCAACAATTCATTTTTAATATGTTGGTGATGCTCAATTCCTCCTAGGCCCTGCCTTATAAGTTCCATGGACATGGCTCGGAACGTTCGTTTTGACTTGGGGTATTCTGTACCGTTGATATTCAATTCATGTCTTATGGACTCGAGTGTTAACTTCTTGTATAGTACACCTTTACTGGAATGAGCGTCCGTATAAATTTAAGCCAGGGTTGAATCCAACAATTTCCCATCATAACTTTCGAAGACATCGGCAAGGTTCTTTTGTTTTTAAGATAAGCATGGCGGACACGCACTACGTGTTCTATGGCCTTTTGGAATTAACATCATCTTTATCTTCGAGTATTTATTTGGAAATTTTGATATATAACGGAGGCGAAGCGTTCGCCAGTAGCCATCGTTTGTTGTCGTCTGACAGATCGCGTTCCAGTCTAACGGCGCATGCGCTATGACAGGTTGCGGGGAATTTCCATATAGGCTATAACCAGTCTACATGGCGTTTTGAGGACTGGTCACGTGTATAGGATCCTGCCAATGTGATTGCGAGGAATTCTCAAGCATATAAGAAATACATTTATCATATGAATACAGGGTTATACAGAGTCATAAAGCCATAACATAAATCATGTTATGGAACAATCAATGTGACGTCACGTCATTGTGAAGTGGACGCATTTTCATCGTTTCAGAGGCAAAATATTCGTGTAAGATCGCTATAATACAGTTTACTTTGTATCATATGTTAAAAAAAATCGGTCATTCATACCTGCTTGCCACAGCTCGCAAACATGATTAATCAAAAACTTGCATCATAAATCTAATATGAAGAGAAACAGATACTCTATATGAAGGATATTGAAATAATCTCTTCCTTGGGATAGAAATTTGAGTTAGAATCGGAATGACTCAGCTCTGACACAAACTTTTACCCCTTCAAAGGGAATTTCAATATTCATCCTACCTAGATAGAAAAATACATCCAAGATGGATTCTGTAAACCTTTTTTGTCGTTTCTACTCGTCTTGGCATATCCATACAGGATATAACAAAGTTTCCCTGCTCTGTTGATACCATCAGAATGCATCTTCCGTGATAACATGATTATTATCACCTTTGTAAAAATAATTACATGTATTCTGAAATGAAAAATAAGGTGGTGTTAAGATGTTTGTTGTAACGTTTTCTGACAGAATTTTGTGTAATTCTTGTCATTTAAATGAGCGTTTAACCTTTCAAAAATGGCTATTACCATTTTAAAGCATCATCGAAGCGAAGCATTTACGGCATAGGAACGAAAGTCACATCGATTTACCGTTATTTACAAGAAGACATGTTGACGAATTCGAAACGTTCGATCTACTTACACAGAAAAGCTTGCCTGTTATATGTTAAAAAATCGACATACTCGCAGCATACACTCTCTCACCTCCAAAGCAGATTGATCTTTAGAAATGTACACAAAAGTGTCTTCATTACCTCTACAATACTTCCGGCCTTTACGAGACAATGTTATGATGTCCTTGTAACGATGACATTTCTATAAACTTGCCGCTAATGAACCAAACATTAGTATGCACGGGTAAAATGGATGCGTTGTTTACGTGAATCGTATTACTCAATACACAGACTCAACTGTAATGACTGCCGACAACAGACAAACTTTACTGATAAATAATAGCATGGCTTGTTGTCTGCCATCTGATCTAAACCCTCATTAGGCAACCGAGCCACGACCAAGTTGTGGCGAATAATGGGGCCCTAAGGATGGGTGACCCGGAAGAGATAAAAGGCAGAGTAAATAGCACACACTGCCGTCAGACCGATAATTTGAATAGTAAGAACAAATACAACGCATTTCTCTCAGAAGCGTGTGGGTATGAATGATATTTCAAATCCTATTAAAATAGTGCTATTTCAAATAACCGGGGAAGTGCTAAAGAAACCAAAAGACACATATATGAGCATAGCAAGGATATTTGCCCATGAGATCAAGTAGGACGAATTGAAACTTGCTCATAGTGTTCAAAAACCTGCATTTCTTTAAACCTGTATTGTACGTTTGTCCGTCAGCATTCGAATCCTATCACGAAAATCGTGATATTCGAAGCAAGTTCGTTCATACTGAATCAGCTTGGACATGTTAACACCGTAGGTCACAGCGCTAGTTGTGTTACTATACAGAAAGTTGTAAAAGGAATATCAAAATGGTAAGGCATTTCATATAGCTACATGTAAGAAGTAATCAGTTCATGTTGTTATGTAAAACCGAGGTAGAAGGTTTATCTGGAGAAATCTCTCCAAACCCTTAGGTCGATTTGGTCATTTAATATTTATTTAAAGACATGTCATTGAAATGTCTGAAAATCAAATTGGACGACTTTGTACCTGGCAAGCTCTGTGTGATCTGTCCTGTTAAGCTCTTTAACAGTTGTGGCTTCTTATGAAAACAAAAAAAAAGGAATCAAGAGAGAGACGCGGTGTGCCCCATATAGTGCAACCTGACGCAGGACAGGTTTAGGACGATATAGCGTAATTTTCTTTAGACATGTCAACAGAGTGATGAACAGTTCATAATAACCTGCTTACGGACAATTCAAAAGAACAAATCAAGATTCAATGTCAATGCAATATGCTTATGTCATCTGAATATATTTTGTTATATTTCTTGCTTTACCAAGGCATGCAGTGTTATCTTATACTAAACAAACACATCATATAACCTGGGATTACAATAGCTTACATCCCCAGTCACTGGTTTGACTTAGAATGTTTGCCATGTTCTGCTGGTCCCTCAACGTATTGTAGTCCTCTTAATATTTATTTATGTATTAATCGAAACTAGGAAAATTGTGTTTTATTAATTTCACACACAAAGACAAATTGTAAAGTCAGGAATAACTAGAAATGCCATCTCTCTTCGTGCATTTCATTTATCTGCGAAATAAACTCCATTGTGACACCAGCAAAAAAATAAAGGGTATCTAATCAGAAATACATAAATAAGGCAAAAATCAGAACCTGATTACACAAAAAATGGAAAAAGCAAGAATAGAAATTAAGGAAGGGGAAAAAATTAAATGCATTATCTCCAAAAATACATTTTATCATTACAAATGTACATGTGTGTACAGACGTATTTGCGTTCGTTTCGTCAGATTTAGACTGACATGAAAATAAAGGGTGTCAATGGTAGTACATCTTACAGTGGTAATTGCCCTGACGCAAAACACCCACTTTAACTTCGAGAAGAGGTTATCAACCTCATGATACAGTTATATATCCAACAATAAGCTCACTAAACACTAACTGTTGATACCAATTCTGATCTCACATAATCATTTCATTATAATATATATTCGGGATATCTTCAAGCATTTGAACTCGTACGAACAATTCATTTTGTTTCGTTTGGTTTAATCCAGTTTTAATCAACACCATCCTCGATACTCCAGGGGTTACGCTCACTATATAGAGCGAAAGTGAGCAAAACTCCTGAATTATCGATGATGAACCAACACAGTGTCATTCAGAGTTCAACTTTTGGTCTTTAGTTGAGCGTTCGCCCCTTTGAGGAAGGCTTTGGGTTCTGTTCCCTGGCCGAGACATACTAGAGTCTGTAAAAATGGCAGTTTCAACTCCCGTTAACGCTCAGCAATTTAGGAGTGGGACGATTGGTTCGCCTGTTGTCAGTATAATGTGACCGGGTGGGGTGTCCTGCTGGGTGTCTTCGGCAGTATGTTTCAGTGAGGTAGGTAGCACTTTAAAGTCGGCATAAATCCTGCGCTATCACAGGAAGACAAACACGAACATATCGCAGCCCCCCACAACACATAAGCATACACTACACGCATGCATCTTCCACACAGGGGAGGCCGTCCTCAAATAACCATAGCTGTTTATATGACGTTAAACAATACTAAACCAAACCAAATCTATCATTCTGAGTTCAATTTTTAAGATAGAATGTGAATTTCAAGCACACAAAAAACTCAAAATGGTTTTTGAAAAAATCTGCTAAAATAGATAGCTCCATATTTAAGGTTCGAACACGAACAAACCCAGTGTAACGTCTTAAATGATATTTTCCTTTGTAAATTGTTAAGAGAAAAATAAAATTGCAGACCCAATGCTTAGCCTCACTCGCTAGCAATTTTGATATTGCCTTTTGAAAACAAATACAAACATGGATATGTAATCTCAGCGAGGAAGCAAAACGCTTTGTTTAGAGATAGAGCATGGCGTCTGTACATATGGAATACAGTTATGGAAATCCAATCTAATCGAAACTAATTTTATTACCCATGTTACACAGTTCGAGTGTCCTAACCGTTTACTATACATGTAGACCTTTTAAATCTCGTGATAGGTTTATTTTTGCGTTAATTCGGTAGGTGACTGAGTCATAAATTAATGTAGGTACAATACATATAGTCAATATTTACTGTGACATATTTAAAGTAGGAACACGATGCATTTTTTTGTTTTTGTTTAGTTTTTTGTTTTGGTAAACATTATTTTATATATAATATTAATATTTTATCGGATATGACATGAAAATAACAATAGCATAACAAAAATTCGCAAAAGTGTGAAATCTAGTGTGATCAAAACTGACAGAAGCTTTTATTTACTCTGTAAATTCTCAATTATTCTTTGGATTCGATTCAATACATTTACATCTTTTCTTATTGAGCTAAGTTAACTGTGATACAAGATACAAGATACAAGAAGTTTTATTTAGAGTCGTATATGTTGTATTGGAAACATTAGCTCGGTAGAGCTATTATCACGACAAACAAAGGTATAAAAACAGGATATGTAAGACAACATGCAGAAAACAACAGGAAGATAGTAAGGTTTATAAACACACAGACCAGAAAAAACTAGATCACAGCATACAGTAATTAAAAACAATTTGGCACGTACAGAGTAAAGTATATATACAAATCTATATTAAAATTGATGCTGCACAAACTAAAAAACCATGGTTCAGTATATACATAAATGCCAATATGGCATGAGTTCAAAAATTACCGAATATATGCTAATATAGCATAAATTAAACAGATGATTTGACAAGCAATGAGTTAGTCATACAATGCGAAAATAAGAGCACTAAGCAAAAAATGAAAGGAAGTAAATGCATAGAAGCATGGTATCAAAAGACATGGTAAAAACGAAGTATATACATGATAAAAATGGTTGGAACAAACGAACAAGACTAGTTACATATGGCGCAGGAACACAACTGGCCGTCTCAAGTGTGCAGCAGTCTGTGAAAGCTCTGGAAATTTTCTACTTTCCTCATTTGGCAAACTGTTCGACACTCGGGCAGCCTCAAAACGAAAATACTTTTTTCCATACCTTGTTGTGTTAACTCTTGGTACCTGAATGGGGTTCTCTTGCCTGAAATTATATTCAACATTATTTTTAACAATCAAATCATTTAAAAATTCTGGAGCTAACCCATTTGAAATTTTAAAGACTTCTGTAGCCATAGCCTTCATTCTAACAACGTGCACAAATGTGAGGTTGTTTCTGCGGAAAATATCTATCACATGTGAGGCAAAATCGTTTTCAATAAAACGCAGAGCTCTTTCCTGTATCTTTTTCATCTTTCGAGTGTTTCTGAGGCTACAAAAATGCCAGGCTAGGGGGCAGTAATTAAAATTAGATGAAATTAAAGATTAAAAAATGGTGATCTTTCCCTTTTTGGTAAGATTATTTCCAATTCTTTTCAAAATAGCTAATTGTTTGGAGGCCTTTCTACAGATCATCAAATTTCAATAAAGAGTCAATCTCCACACGTAGCAGAGTAACACAATTTTCACAATCAATAACCTGGTTACCAATAGAAAAGGATTTAATGTTGTCACAGGTTTTTTCCCTATACATATGGCCTGAAATTTGCTAGGATTTGCTTTCATACCGTTTGCTGCAAACCAGTTTAGTAAAAATTTACTTTCTTTTTCTAGAGTAAGTTTAAGGTTTGAAGAACAGTTGCTGATATATGAAGGGTATTGTCATCAGCATAATTGTACAAATCTTTTAGAAACGTAAAAATGTCATTAAGATATTTTTTTAAAAATCAGTGGGCCGACAATAGACCCCTGGGGGACTCCCTTCCCCAGTAGCTTCCAGTCGCCGACATCGGGGCCAAGTGTAATCCGCTGCTGTCTGCCACTGAGGTGGCTGCCGATGAAATTGACTGCAGTCTCATCCAGCCTATAGGCTCGCAGCTTCTCCAGTAGCAGATTGTGTGGAATACAGTCAAAGGCCTTGGACAGATCCAATCCTCAAGTAGACGAAGCAGAGTAGACTGGCACCCTAAACCCTTCAAAAAACTGCTAAGTAAGGATTAAAAATTATACTAAAAATTCACTAAGCTGTGTATATACAATTCTTTCAAATACTTTTGAAAGAGTGGGTAAAATGCTAACAGGCCTGTAATTTTCTTTATTCATGTGGTGATTCTTCTTAAAAATAGGAATTACTTGTGCCTGTTTTAAAGGATCTGGGAACTGCTGTTTTGAAATACAATGATTAAATAACATAGATCATTTCTACATTTATTTGATAAAAAAGGCTTTACTGTGGGCCAAAATTAATTACGGACTGACTTTCGCTTTATCTTAATAACAAGATGGCGTATACATTTACGTAGTCGGATATAAAAAAAGGTTTGGCGGATCGGATTTGTTTGCGCCGGACTACTTTTGTGTTTACTTTACGATTCAGCGAGATAACGGACCGATAACAGATATTGCCTGGTTCATATTCGTGATCGACCATGTCTAATTATAAACAACGGTATACTGACACAATTATTATTATTTCATCATCGATAAAGCTAAGAACTAAATCCCAAATAAGTAAATAAGCAATAATAAGTAAGTAAGCCTGCTCTCATGTCTTGTCTCTCTGCACAATATGTCATAGTGACAGCATACCAAGAAAAATTATACCACAGCGTCAACATATCTGAACAAATATACCAAAGTGTCAACGAACCCCGACAGAATATATCAAAGCGTCAACACACCCGGACAAATATATAAAAGCGTCAACACACAGAGACAAAATATACCAAAGCGTCAACACACCCAGACAAATATATACAAGCGTCAACACACCCACACAAACATATACAAGCGTCAACACACCGACTCAAATAAATAAAAGCGTCACCACACAGACAAATTATACCACAGCGTCAACACACCCGGACAAATAAATTAAAGCGTCAACACACAAAGACAAACTACGCCACAGCTTCATCACACCCGGACAAATATATAAAAGCGTCAACACAAACAGACAAATACATAAAAGCGTCAACACACAGAGACAAAATCTACCACAGGGTCAACACAAACAGACAAATAAATAAAAGCGTCAACATACCCGGACAAATATACCACACCGTCAAAACTATATCACAGACTCAACGAATACGCACAAAATACACCACAGTCTCAGAAAAATAGAATTCAAAGTCTAATCTGAGAGCAAATATCAAAAACTGATTACCCGACATATCGGCGGTAAAGATGCGCCCCAGATCTTCGATTTGTAGTGTGTTAAATTCAAACGCTGCAACGCTGCAGTAAATTCATTCCAATGACGTCACTATATTTATAGCATCCGGCTAGCAATGCCGCTGCATTTTGTGTTTTAAAACACTTGTGTTCATGTAATATCGTACAACATGAAGAAATCATCTGAAATCAAGAGACGTAAGACAATCTAACAGGTTTCTGGGATAACTTCTTAAATAAGAATGTCAATAAGATTCATTTACGTGTATCAATGTTTGTATTCTTTTCCTTGTCGTCTGGCGCCGATTGAAACATTGAAGAGTTCTACTGTTGACATATGAACATTAGCATATGCTCTCAAAATTGTCCCAGGGCACCCCTTTTACCGAACCTTAACATTTCTAACTCACGTATATGTATGGATGATACCGTATTGATCGTACAAGTGTTAAAGATGTGTGACTTGACAGTCACGTGACTCACTAAGTACGTAAGCATTGGTGCAAGTAGAGTGTAGATGTTGCTGGCCAATGATCATTGGGCATGGCGACCTACGTGTAGTGTAAACAATTAAAATTTCGCAGGCAAGGAAGAGTAGGACAGTTATTCGTTATTTGTTATCAAATTTAGAAAGTTATTCGTTAATTCGAATATCGAATACTGTCCAATTTTAATTTGCTAGACAGGCAAAGGGTATATAAATGCACATATATGAATGATCTCTGTGCATTACAAGTACAATGTATAATAGGTTCAAGAACAAAATTAACTTACATGCAAAAAAAATATTACTTAGGTTACACCTTCCTGAAAGACCACCCGTCTACAAATCTCAACTGAAGCATACTCCAAATTGTGTTCTGTCATACGTATAAAAAAATGGGTATTACTTAATTTACTGCAATTCAATATCTTAACAATCAAAAGATTAATTCTAGTTCAGAATGCTAACAATAAAAATAGTGACCTTTGAATGCAAATTGAAATGTCGTTTTTTATTTTAATTTCCTATTTATCTATTAGCTTCCAAAGGAATGTCATCAACTCACAGTTAGTTTATTCGTGAGGAGTGCCAAAGCTTTAATTCTGAATACGCGTACATCAGGAAAATTGATCGAAACAGATGTGAACATCAGTTATCTGTATTTTCGGTCGTTTTTATTTGACATTTTGTCTTTTTGCCTTATCGCCCACGAAAAGACGCCAAGCGAAAAAACGAAATAACGAATAGGCGAAAACCCTCCAATGTAAAATAGCGCAACAACGCCAAAGAACCAAAACAAATTAACATAATAACACCAAAAGGAGGGAGAAAAGATCACATTTTTTTCTACGCATTAGTGTTATTTTAACAGTGACAGTTATTTCGTTATTTCGCTTTGGAGGGGTTTAGCCATTTAGTTTATTCGCTTGGCGTCTTTGGCGGGCGACAAAGCAAAAAGGCGAAATGTCATAAATAAGCCACCGTAGTCGTTGTATTTGTCGCAGATTTTTAAGCGGAGAGGATTGTTTACTTGTAAGTTACGATCTTCTTAAATTAGGCTATCGATTTTCTACACTACGACACACAACATCAGATCTGCATCTTGACCGCGTACACTTATGCTGTGGGTGATAGAATGCGTGGGCGTTGCTCTCCCACTCTCTCTCTCTCTCTATGGTCTAAACTCATTTACAAATTGTCATATCCCACAAACACATTTATAACACTATAAAGATAAATGATTCGATATAAAAGGCATGACAGAAGTAATCAAAAGGAAAGGATTTTATGTTAAATCTTATAATGGAGTATATTAAACGTACAATAAGCACATTATATAGTCGTTCAAGGTGGAATGTGAAACACTGGATAGGTGCATTTGTGTCAAGATGGAGGGCTCCAGCAAATAATGTTTTCTACCACAAACACTTTATAGGTTTCATCACTCCAAACTCATTTGATAAACATGTAAGGAGCTGGTAAATATGTGTTGTTACCCACGGGTAACACCTGAACATGATTTCAATGGTCAATCTTCTAGCTATTGTGTCAAATAACAATGCTTTCGTACTCATCTTTTATTGTGACGTCATAGTTCATAGCAAGTTTTCCCCGACCGAAAAAATATATACTGTATTCCCCTTCCGGGTTTGGGAACCAATATCTATATAACATGGATTAAAATGCAAGACTAGTTTCGTATACACTAAACAAATATATACTTAATTAATTTCAAAGCGTTTGTTATTATTTTTAGAAGTAGGGACAATGTTAAATTCGACTTAGTGGCGTAAAGTTGTTAATAATATCACAATCGATATCGAGCTCATTAGTGTACCTTGACGTTTTGTTGCCATCTCTTCCGGTTTTCACTTTTATTGCGTGACATTACGTGTTTTAATCATAGATTTACGAGGTGTTTGTCGTAAGGAAACACGATCTCTTATTCGCTATTTTTTTGCTCTAGGTTCATCAAATTAAAACGATGTTTTATTTTGTATTTCGATCTTCATTTTGATTTTCTTTAATATCCGTGCAGGTGTATCTCAAGGATAAATATTACGTATTTAAATGTTCATCGCTAATGATATCCCGTTTTAACAGAAACTTTCGAATGTTTTTTGTAGATGATATGTTTTTTGCACGCATCTGGTCAAACATCATCCTCGTTACTCCACGCTTATTTATGCTCACTGTACCCATGGAGAAAAATTATAGCCAAATCGAAGGCTCAGTGTGTGCCACCTTGTGGATTGGACAAGAAGACTAGTCTGATCTTTAGATGTACATCAAAAGAATCCCGCTGTCGCATAACGGTAAAATCAACTTACTTTGAAGTCAGTTGTAATTCCTCTGTATTTTTCGAATCAAATGACTGTTATTCGTCTAGCAATTGATCAGGCTCTGCAAAAGTGAGCTTAACCCATAGAGTATCGAGGATGGTCCAACGTAAGACTAAGGTACAATCTGATCTTACTGAAGATTTAACTGACATCGGTGAGTGGTGAACACGAAATAAAATCATTCTAAATCAAAGGAAACAAAAACAAATTAAAATTCCTCAGTTCAATTAGTTGAAAATACGTCGGATCATCAAAATCTAAATGTAAATCAAACAATTATTAAGAAGTTATTTCATGATTTTTTTATGGTTGCGTTGAAGTGTACTCGAGCATTCAACTATATTCAATTAGTCGATCAGTTGATAGCCAAAAGAAATTATAACAAAAATGGCATTTACAGGATGAATGTGAACTTGATTTTAGGTTCTTCACTGCCGTTTAAGGAATTGTAGTATTATGGATTGCGCTTCGGGCCTTGCTTTACCATTTTGCATCATGCGTTAAACTGTTAAAACCTACTGTACTGTATGTAATTAATCTACCTCTGTGCACTTTACGGACGCGTCAGACAGTTATACAGGGATGACCTTGCTTACCGCCGGAACGAATATACTTAGTCAATTGTCTAATGATTTAAATGACTCTATCGCAAAATGGTGCGAGCTGCATCCCCCGGGGAAGGGACCCATACTAGAGTCTGGGAGAAAACAGTGAACTGATTACATTACCCATACCTTTTATCGAGAAATTATTAGGTTGCAGCACGTTTGTTTCTAGCCCGCTGTAACAGAACTTTCTGAATATTGGCAGTTTTGAAATCAAATAAAGACAATTTCAACACAAGCAGGCAATATAGACATTTAAATAATGTACGTTGAATTGGTAGTTGTTCTGCATAAACCTTTCAAAGACGTGTACGTGATATATCGCGTTAAGCTTATCATGATAGCAAACGCACACATTGATATATGACCTAGTTTTCGGTGTATACTTCTATGCATAACACCAGTGCAATTCAGTCCTTTCCCGTGCCAGGACCAATGCGTCAGTGACCCAATTACCTTATGAATATTGATGTCACTGTAAGGCATATATGTCCAGCTTGCCTCGTTCTATGGTGATTATGCTACGATCTCGTTTGGTGTAAGTAATCAGTTGATACGGTGGCTGATAGATGGTATACAGCTTGTGCGATAAGCGTGATAAATCTTGTGCGATAAACGTGATAAATGTAGTGCGATAAACGTGATAAATCTAGTGCGATAAACGTGATAAATCTTGTGCGATAAGCGTGATAAATCTTTTGTGATAGAGGTAGTATATCTCGTGAGATAGATGTCATTCATCTCGTGAGATAGTCGTCATCATACGTCTCATGTGATATAGATCACACATCTTGTAAGAGAGACGTCATACATCTCGTGCGATAGAGGTTATTCGTATCGTGCTATAAACGTAATACATCTCGTGCGATTGAGGTTATTCATCCCGTGCTGTAAACGTTATACGTCTCATGCGATAGTATCTCATGTTGCCTGTTATTCTGCAAGATATTGCCAGTGAGATATCGAATTGAATACATTTCATAAGATATCATTTACACACTGACAGATGTAAAAAGTGCACAATTTTCTGTAAAAACGGATGAAATAAGAAGTTAGGTTGTTACACAAATGACAGAAACGATATTTATTTAGTACACAATTCATACCATCTTTAACTTATCATATACTATCAGTAAACAATTGAACTGAGTATCCAATTCACTACAGTACACAGCAGGTGATGGCGGAGGTAGGGAGTGGAAGTGGTACAATTGCGAAAGCAATATTGAATAAATATATACATATTTTTTCTAAACATTTCTTTAGGTTGGTAAGTAAGGATTATGAAAAGTTCTTTTTACACAACCAATACAATTTTCTATGTGACGTTTCGATGATTTGAAAATGATCTGGATACGCCGCAGTGGGCCAGTTCTAAATCGAGACAAGGGGGCTCAAAGACTCTCGCACATCTATGACCAAGTATTAAACAAACGTAGCTGAATCGAGTCATTTCGGTACAAATATAACAACTATTGCACATTCGCTTACAGCGTAGCCGAAATCGACATCGATTTTATGGACAACTTATACACATTTTCCACCGGTATGTGCATACGCTTCACTTGTCATTTGTCTGATGGATGTAACAGTGTACATATCGTTCTAGTCAGCGAAACGTTACATAGAAAATTGTATTATTTGAGAGAAAAAAAGATTGTTTAAGAAGATCCCCCTACCATTATTTGAATATCTTAATTTTTAGCTGTATTCACACGTTTTATATAAAGAAAAAATGTGTTTTATTGACTTTATGATGTTATGCTATAAAATTAATCAACGACTTTAATAAATTCAATATTACATGAACACGAGTGTTAGATTCTATTTATTATATAATTCGAGAAACACTCTTTTTCTTGACAAATGACACTCTTTTTCTATATAAATTGTACCGATGTCTGACGAAAGGACGCATTACATGCATTTTGCTCGCTGCACCACAAAATATAGGTTCAGAAACTTCTTCCCGAGAACCTTTTCATTTAACAAACAATCATTTAGGTTTTATTTATCAACCAATGTTTTAATAATTATCATAACAACATTTATACTCATTTTTTTATACGAAAACCATTCAACGAATTGGCGTTTACGAAAATAGCAGTGACGTCTCATATTTGGCACAACGGTGCGTGCACTGTCAAGCTAAAGTTCATCACAATACACATCGAAATCTGCACTTTTTAAAAGTTTACAGGGACTGAAGTGATTGTCACTCTCTATAACACAAGTGCATTTCTTTGGAGAGGGTTGTTTTCGCCTGTAACTGAGACAGAAAATATACTGTGGAAATATGCTACAAACAGGCCGATTATGAAACAATCAATGCCGAACTGAATAAGATAAATTGGAACGAAGTATTAAATAATTCTAACAGTATCAATGACAATTGGAGCACCTTAGTACCATAATAAACCAGATGGAAGAGGAACATGTACCAACAAAAATCATTACAATGGGTAGAAACAACAAACACAGCTTTCCTGCTGACAAGGCAACACTGGAGGCTATCAAAAAGAAACATTCATTGTCTAGAAAGGCGTCTACAAGTTAAGACATGGAAGTAAGAAAACAGTATAATAAGACTAGAAATAAAGTAAGAAAACTAACTCGGAAACTAAGAAAGGAGTATGAACACAGTATTGCAGCAAAAGCCAAACCCGACCCTAAAGCAATTTGGAACTATATAAAATCAAAATCAACAACAAAATCCGATATCGGAGATCTTTACTCAAAGTCTAAAGACAAAACCTCTGCGAAAGTATCATCAGGCAAGGGAAAGGCGGATGTACTTTGTAACTTCTTTAGTAGTGTCTTTGTAAAGGAGGAGACGGGAATTACGCCGGAACTACAACAAAAGGAAGTAGCCGAGGAAATGACAGCTTTGAACGTGAAAGACGAGTCGGTAATAAAAGTGCTAAATAATATCAAACCGGAAAAGTCTCCAGGATTAGACGAATTCCAACCAATGTTTCTCAAAAACACTGCCCCATCAATATCAGGTCCCTTGACGAAAATCTTAAACCAATCGTTATCAACAGGAACAATACCAGACGAATGGGAAAAAAGCCCGGGTTTGTGCCATATATAACAAAGGCGATAAATGTGAAGCAGGCAACTATAGGCCAGTTAGTTTAACATCCCTGGTATGCAAAGTTCTAGAGTCTATAGTAAGGGAATATATTACAAAATTCATGAGGAACAATAATTACTTTTCAGACAAGCAGTACGGTTTCATATCTGGAAGATCAACTTGTCTACAACTTTTAGAAGTGATGGATAAATGGACTGAAGCCCTGGACAAAGGCCAGGTTATAGATTGTATATACAAGGACTATCAAAAGGCTTTCGATACAGTTCCACACAATAGGCTCCTCAACAAACTACAGTCATATAACTTCTCCAATCAAATAACCTCCTGGATATCAACAATTTTGAAAAGTCGACAACAGAAAGTAACGGTGAACGGTGTAGACTCCGAATAGACTAAGGTAACATCGCGAATCCCACAAGGTTCTGTGCTAGGACCACTGATGTTCGTGATATTTGTAAATGACCTCCCAGGAGTGACACGTGGCTTCTCAAAATGCACCCAGACAAGTGTAAGCATATGCGAATAGGCAAGGAAATAAACAGAGGGAAAAACAAACCAGAACCAATCTACCACCTAGATGGCAAAATGTTGGAGACATCCGACCAGGAAAAAGATATCGGTGTAATTATAAATTCCAACCTATCATTTGATGAACACATTTCCGAAAAAGTTAAAAAAAAGCTAACTCTATGTTCGCACTTATTAGGAGAACATTTCAGTTTATGGACACAAAGTCTTTTATTCCTTTATATAAATGTCTTGTTCGTTCACAACTGGACTATGCTAGTCCAGTGTCGGCACCACATCTTTAAAAATATATCGACAAGATCGAGGCAGTCCAGCGAAGAGCGACAAAGTGCCTTCCGGGGATGAGAGACCTCACCTACAGTCAGAGACTTGAGAAACTTAAACTACCAACGTTGGCCTTCAGGAGATGCAGGGGAGATATGATAGAACTGTACAAAATTATAAACGAAATATATGATACAGAATGTTGTAATGCAATCACACTTTGGAAAGATGCCGCTGATCGTCACAGTAACAGAGGACATATCAAAAAAGTATACCCTTAGCGTGCAACAATGATGCTTAGGAAAAACTTTTTTTCAATAAGAACAGTGACAATATGGAACGATCTGCCTGAAAATATTGTCTCCGCACCAAATGTAAATGTTTTTAAAAACAGGCTAGATACCCACTGGAAACATCAAGAACTTTTCTTTAACTACAAATCATTAATCAAACCATAGACATTAACGTGTACCGAATAGAAATATATATATTTATGTATTGTGTAACATAAGAGTCTGGTATAGAGGACTTTCACTAGTCCTGAACCGGAAATAAACTTAACTTAACTTAACTTAACTTAAACCGCCATGAAACTGGAACACTGATGAAGTTGACCGGTTACACGTGTTCGCCATTGTTTTGTGTATGTCGGAGAAGTTCAAGTGGAATTTTAACATGCAGGTGTTGAATTTGTGTGAATATACTATTAAATTTACTAAATTTGTTTGTTAATTTTATTCTCTCAGTGCCCCTGCCTCTGCTATCAATGCAAACAGTAAGTCGGTCATCCATTTTGTTTACAAACGTAGAAGTTGTAGTGTGTAGGAATATGACCTGTTTCCCACGGTGACAAGATTCATTTGCATCTTTATTGTACGTGTGCTATATCGTTTTTATTGAACGGCAATATTGCACCGAAATAGCCCGTATTATATAATAAATACAATGTTTGTATTGCCTTAAGGGAAACACGAGGATTCCGAATAAGGGATATATGATTGGTGAAACATTAGCGAGTGAGGGTGACATGCTGTTAAATTACCACGCCATGTGACCAGTAACATCCAATCAGACACGCTGTCATAAAGATAAATTATAATGATATACGTCATAAGATTATGTGGCGTAGCATTACCTAAGCCAGATAACACTTTATTTCCTCTATGTGATTGTAAGTGTGATGGATATCTATGCCAGTTCTGATCAGTCATTGATTTTATAGTTTTCTCTGATCCCTTTGTTACATCCGTATTATTCTACATTTTATACAACTCGATCGGAGCCCCCCAAAGGAGAACCTGGCGACAAGAATGCAATATGTAACATCAATTTGTAAAGTTCTTCCCATATTTAACGAAATATTGAATGTACTGGATATTTATAATATCTGGTGTTATGTATTTAATGATTATGAAAATACACCTCAAGTAATGAAGAATATAATGGCTTGTTTACCGAAGTTGGAAAAAAGGGCTAATAGTTGACTTTATGAAGAGGTCTTTGTTCAAATGTTTATATAAAGTAGCAAAGTAGTGATTAAGAAATCTTCCATATTTTGCCATCATGTAAAAGCTAGAAAAAGGTGTTTTTAATTGAATGTTTGAAAGACTGAAATCTTTGTCAAATTTGACATTTTATCAACTTTACAATGTTATGATGTAGACTATTGCGACACTGTAAGATTTTACAACCTCTTAATTATCCGAAACTCTAAAGACAAACTTAGCAGAAGGCAGAATATAATTAAAAATATTGATTTCTAAACAACAAAAAAAAAAATGTTGTTGGAAGAAACAAATCATGAAGAAAGGAACGTTTTACAAGAATGGGGACCATTATAGAATACAAGGAGAATAAAACCATATATTTACATTCTTGATGTTTGTTCTGCACATGAATCTACCAACTGAAAACAACTGCCATTAGACTATGAATACACTATGAATACACTATGAATACAATGAGTATCGTGCAACCGGTCAGCTGATTTCACACACAACGACCACCTCATATTACTACGCATAGTACCCTTTCGAAGAAGAGTTATTTCCCCTTCTCCGAGTTAACGTAGTTACAAGAAATAATGATAAATATTACAAAAATCCTAAATGGTGCACCATTGTACTATTATTATTATTCTTTCTAATTTGAAATTAACATTGTCATATTAAATGCTGACTTCCGACCCGCAATCGGTTCCTCGTGGTCACAAACTTTTTAACAACCAACCGTCCGGCTGGGTAATCCCCGTAACATCAACTTGCACATTCAACTCAGAGAACTTTGTTATGACACAGTGCACTTCATCCACAAGCCTATCATCATTTACATCTGCAGGTTCTCCCAATGAGCTTTATGCCTACTGCCGACGGGTGCTTAACCGACGAGTGACCTGGATGGCTAGTGTGGTGACCGATGCTTTAAAATAGTGTAGACATAAACTTTTTAAAATATATAATATGTGGTGTTCATAATGCAAAACAAAACAATATCCAATCAGATCAACTGTCTTTTTAACAGAAATCAGCTGATCGGCGAAAGAACAGAAGTCGAACATTTGAAGTTTGTGTGTAGGATGGAGTTCCGGCTGTTCCTTTTTTATGGTTTTCTGTCCAATACTTATATTAAAAATATCAAAGGTAGGGTCAACGTCTTTGGAGATTTAACATAAGCGTCGGCCCCCGATTGGAATTTCAATACAAGATAAATACAAAATGGTATCGGTATAGGAAGCTTAAATCAGACACAGTTATTTTCAGAATTCATTTTATGACAAATGGGACCTCATTGACTTACACCTGTGAGGGTGTTAAAGGTGTGGTAATACAATTTCTCCTAGAGCGTTTAAATGACCCAATTACCTGAAAATTATATCATCATCGTGTGCAAAATATTCCATCTGTTATTTTTATACCAAATATTACACTATTTCAAGAAAGAATTGTTCTCTTTATTTAATATTAAAGCAGAAAAGTATGTGAAATTTCCTTACTAATGAGAAAATTACCTTTTTTTGACACGTTAATTTACATAGTTCTAAAACCAGTCTATTTTTCAAACTTGCTTGAAAGTTCGCTACTAATAATAACTTTCAACACAAGGAATTCTCATATAACACTTTTGATTAAAAAAAACCAAAAAAACATAGCTTTCTTTCCACTTTTCCTTTCAGTTGTGTTTCTTCATGACCAAAGGTCATTGGGTCTTGATATTTGGCAAGTAGGTTGTTTATGTGAATATATTTAAATTATGTAAACATTGATGACCTTGACCTTCGTTCAAGGTCACAAACTATTTGTATTGGGAGTCAGACAAGGATATCTTTCTTTGCTTTATTTGTTTGACGATATAAAATAATGTAATATTCCTTCATATTTTGATAATGAATGGGCAAAAGGCAAAATAAAATAAAAACTAGAACTGTAAGTCAAAGGTTAACTAATATCACCCGCTCCTATATAAACCAGAACTGTAAGCAAAGGGCTAACTAAAACAAAGTATTATAAAGCAATCCATAGTCACCCATCGGTATAGGTCAATGACATACTTCATGTACTCCCTCCCAATGCCAAACATTCTTACATACCAAATTTTGTTAGCCCAGATGAACCAATTTTGCTGAAATCCTCCTAAGGGTTATGAAAGAGTTGTCAAGACAAAGATTTGTAACAAAGGGCCATAACCCATAAAAATAGTCGAAATGAAAATATACCGGGTATATCAGTGGGTAGTTACCATATCAGTAAACTTTCATTGAAATCGGTCCAGTAGTTTATGACGCAGACAGAGGTTGTTTTCATCAAAGAGACATACCTCCTCTTATAGGGTCGGAATGAAAACGTACTACTTGGATACACAATGTCAGGGGGCAGTTACCATATCTATAAACTTCCGTAGAAATTGGCGCCATACTTTTGGAGGAGTTGTTTGGACAAGTATTTTTCAACGAAGGGTCATTTCTCCGTAGAAAAGGGGTCAGATTGAAAAAAACGATACCTGTATGCACAATACCAAGTAGTACACGTAGTTATCATATCTTAAAACTTTGGTTAAAATTGACCCCTTGGTTTTGGTAGGCATGTCAGGACAAGGGCCATAACTTTGTAAAACATAGGTCAGAATGAAAAAAAAATTCCTGCATGCAAATCTTCGGGTGGTAGTTATCATATATGGGAAATATTGTTGAAATTGGTGCATTACTTTAGAAGGAGTTGTCTGGACAAACTATTTCTACGGACGGACAGACGGACGGACACGCTGATTCCAGTTTACCACCCTAACTTCGTTACGGGGGTATAATTAATTGTAAAATAGTTTTACTATTAAGAATGTAATGTGTTGTTTTTTTTTTATATATTATTACATATCGTTGTCAATAACACAATCTCAACCTTAAGTAGTTCTTCAGAGGAACAATTACTTTGACAGAATACATATTCATGAGTTATTACTGTTGCACATAACTTTCAAACAAACGTTATATAATAAAGTGTTTTGGTATAACACAAAAACAGAAAATGTATTGGTATTTACCATACAAAAACATTGATAATCAAATCTCAATGATAATGTGAAATTGGCCTTTGATCATGTTTGGCATGCTAAAAAAGTACTTTACCGGTTTTGATATTTCAAGAAAATGATTTTGATATATAGGCAAGTCGACAATGTTGGTTATATTTTGAATTATGTGAAAATATTGCATGTTTTTCTAATTAAAAGTATCACAACGCTTACTTCATATATACCAATATGACATATTTAATATCAAAATATCAGTAATTGTATGCTCTGTACACTATCATAATTCATTTTCAAAATATAATTATCCTGTGACATTTATCTGTCATTTTGTTAGGATACCCCGTCACTCAACCTGGTGTCATGCAAGGAGGTCGCCTAAGGTTATCAATTGTAATTATCCATAATCATATAGGCAGTTATTGATCATTTTTACGTATCTACATATGGCAAAAGAATAACAGAAATCAAAGAGGGGGCCAAATGTTGACCCCACCTTTACAAAAGGTGTGTTAATTTTTATTTTAGTTCATCGTAACGTACATATTTAAATTGAATAGGTTTTTTTTCATATACATTGCGGCAATGTATATGAAATAAAATCCATTCAAGCCCTATGTGTCCTGGAATGATAAACGTCTTCTGTTTTATTAACGAGGCCCTTCATTTAAAATTGTATTTACTTAGTCCTTGGTATGACTGATGGTATATAGGGCAAGGACAAGTTTCCTCCACTCTTCTCTATTTTTGCTTTTCTTTCTATTACGCGTCAGGTGTATCCTCTTTCTTTTATTTCATTTTAAATGGTCTACCTCTTTTCTTTTTTCTTTCTGGTGTCCATCCTAGGACTATCTTGGTGATGTCTTCAGATTATTTGCGTAGAACATGACCAAGACACATCCATCTCTTTTGTATCAACATGTCGCCATGACCTTGGTGTTCGTGATCTCTTCATTTGAAGCTACGTGATAATAACTACGTAAGGTCACGTCCTAAATTTGAGAACCGCGGTAGTGACAACTAACCAACGAGGTATCTTAATAAACATAAACTATTTCATGTTGCACAAAGAAAAGGGGTATTTTTTACAGATCATGACTGCGGCATAAAAGGTTTTTCAATAGTCTTCACAAAGCAGCAGACAGGACTTGTTATACATTTAGAAACTGGTGATTTCTTCCAGCAGATTTGTCCATTTAGCATCGGAACATGTGTATTGTTGAAAGAAAAAGATTCTTATGAACCTTCGTTTATGTTATTAACAAACATAAGCCAAACTTCGGATTGTTTTTTCTAGTTTAAAATTTTGCACTTTGCGTGTGTACATTTGTATTTTTCAAGGGAATTTATCACAACAAATACCAGATTATCTTGCTTTGATGAAATGAAGAAAACCGTTGTATAATCATGAAAATGATATAGATACAATGTAATGTTTTAAGGTTCAGCAAGCACACCAAAATCGTTTCAAATTATACTTTTGGCGAGAAGGAGCTTCAAAAAAACTCTTATTAGTAAAAGCGATGATAACTATATGTGGATGGTTTTAACGATTGAAATTGCAAAATTTTAAATAGCAGAAGATGTATGATGTATACAATTTGGTCGGTTTATTACAATCCTTCGAAGTATCCCCCTTAGCAACACACGGGCTTATACAATCGTGTTCTCCATTGCTTAAACGCTGTGTGGAAGTCTCCCCTTGTTATGCTGGCAAGATACTTGAAGATTGCACTAGCCGCAGCACTCATAGAGGCATACTATTATTACAAAGAGCATTCCTTTTAGTAAATGGATGATGGACTTCGATCTGGTGATTAGGGTGTTTGGTCAATCTGTACTACCTTCGCTTGCTTCTAAAACGCCCGTACAATATTGCTTTTATGGGATGGAACATTGTCCTGAGTTGGCCTGATGCAATTCAACTCTTTATGTGGACGTTTTTGTATGCAGACTCTTTTGACATATTTCAGTACTGTGACTGACAGTGTTACTCCCTCCATTCATTACTTGTCTATCAATGGGCCTCTTGGGTTCAAAGTGATAGACCCAGGTATAATCCCCTGTTAGTAACTCGATTAACTGTCTTGAGGCACAGCATATTTATGTTAGTATATTTCAAACGTTTTTCCTTTTATTCAAATGTCAGCCAAAGGGGATCCACAGCGTTTGGCTGGATGTATTGTGTACAACCTTCTGAAATGCTAGCCGTATGCGCTATCTTAGAAACAGTATAACGACTATCATCCTTAACTATTGCGCTCAAAACGGTAATGTCCTTCTTTGATGCTGCAACAAATGGCCTGCCCTGCCGTGTGTCCTCTTTGATGTCAACTTTACTATTCTTGTTCACTCACCTGAAAATAGTTATTGATGTGTTGGCAGAGGTGCCGTTTATGCTGGACAACTTTGCATGAATATGTTTTGGCGGAATATGTAAATAACATCGTGCTTTAATAAAGGAGCGTATTTCATACTTAGTCTCAACCTTCATTTTAGCATTTAACTACTAGTCACTATTGCATAACATTCAACAATACATGACTTGTTCTATTGTTGTCGGATGTTGTCGATAGTTTGCATGTGTATTGTTCTATCAATGCTTTTTTGTACTGCCTGTTCTTACAGGAGCTGTATTGTGACAGCATTTATTGAAAAGCCTTCGTATGTGAAAGTATTATCAATATGTGATAGCAAAATACACAAAAATACGTATAATAGCACTGTTATTATTACATTACATTGTAAAAGTCTACCCTTATTTCATACTTGAACTGGGAATAGTCGGGATATGTTCACTTAATGTTGAGACTAAGTTTATAACATCTATTTTCCAAATCAGGTATACGAAAACTTCAGAACAAACAATCTACATGTGAACACCCTCGATTGTGCAGGGCTTTGCCCTATTTTAAGTTTTCTGCACGCGCAGAGAATATATGCTTTCGAGTTGAGACTTATGTAACAACCCTCTATGCTACGTCAAACATCCTTATTAACGCTCTACTATTGTTCGAGCTCTGACACGCGGACTAGTTAACGAAGATCTCACATTTGATATGTACATGTTCATCACCCTGGTAACAAAAGATAAGATAAAGAACTAGTCGTGTTCTTAGCAAGCAAATAAACACATTATTTTCTTAAAACTAAACAGTACATTGCTATCCCCTTATCGCAAAGGACTGCTGATATGGATCTTTAACGAAAACAGTATGCATTTAGCTTCGGTGCACACATTGTTGTCGTTCCTATCACGTTAACGAAACTAAAATTAATTTTCTTTTGAAGCACGGAATTCTTAATCTGATACAAATGAATACATACAATTCAACTTTATTCAATTTATATAGAACTGATGCAATGCTATTCGTTTTCCATATCGAAGAAATTAGGTACATACAATTAATATTATTTATTTTAGGAAGAAGTATATTAAATTAATGCTCCTATATAAGCTAACAAGCAGCCAACACCTAAAACATATCCACACTAGAGGATCCCCTACAGTGGTAGTCGACGTTAGTGAGTTTTTTTTGCGGTTTGGTGTTGCTAACAAGCAGCCAACACCTAAAAAATATCCACACTAGAGGACCCCCTACAAAGGTAGTCGACGTTAGTGATTTTTTTTGCGGTTTGGTGTTGCTTTGCTGATATGTATATCCTTACCTGTGGCGTAGACTACAGGTAATCGGCAGTTTTTGTGTAACCTTATCTGTCATATGCATGTCATTTGAATATAAAGGACTCACAACCATCCATTCACCTTGTCTTGTTCCGTCACTCAAGTCATCATATCATCTACGTCTTTTCTTCCTCAATGGTATGATATCCCTTTTCCTCTGTTCATCGTTATAGCAACACGTATTTTGCTGTTTCAGTTGTAGATTTTTTTCCTTTCATTGGTTATCGCATGACCATCGTTCGTCAATAAATCATCGCATAAATCCTCGGTTTCGTCTCATAATTGTCGACAAATTTGTGGAGCAAAAACGTTCTTTTAAACGAATGCAATCAGCAGAAGTACTGAAAATGTGTAATGTCCATTGCAATTCAATTTTTGGGGTCGGCCATCTGGAATCGCTGAATGTAAAGCCATGTGTTATTTCCAGTCTGCATACAGCACGTTACGTACTGTCATGGAATACTCCTGAAGTCCTGTCTCGTGGGTATGTACGTGCATTTTCTTAAATTTATTAATGCTTAATTACTTATTACCTATCGTATACGTATTACCATTAATTCCAGCAATTATTTTACTGTTTGAAAACGTTGATAATGTATTCTGGTGCTTGTGAACCGCCTGTCCTATTCTTTAATTATGCCTGGATATTTAACTGGTGACGAGGTAGGTACGTGTATCATTAACCCGCTTGACATCGCAGCACGCATTCCACTGTGTCAGTATGCATGTATATTTTCTTTTATGATATCCCAATTATAAACCCAACTATATGTATTGACTTTAATAGCAACAGTGTGAATGTATATCCTGTAAATATTGCTTCATATCAGCTGCTCTACATATGGGTTTGATTTGGTTTTACCTACAACCACTTTAGTTTTCCTAACTCCTAACTCATGTGATAAACCTGCTAGGAGTTGGCAAATCTTTTAATTACCAACACGTGGCTAACATACTAGATGTGATTCATGATTTATTAGTCAATTTTCGAATTATGACTTCAAGTAACAATCCTTTGGACGTCATCTTCCACTCTGACGTCATTATCAATGACAATTGTTTACCCAATCAGAAACGGACATAATGTATTTTCCAAAAGAAACATGTGGATTTTAAGATAAAAAATGAACATTATGGGAGACGATGGTCCCTAAACCGTGATGGTTGATACTCACACACCGTATATATCTTACTCTCATTAGTTAATTTTCCAGTTGTAAATATATCTCAGTTAACCTACTGAGTAAGATAAACATGCCAACCAACAAACAGTAGTTGAGTAACCACTAGTTCTCTTAATCTGGACATGCGAAAGAGACATTGTCATCCTTCTGTAAACAACGCATATACACAATTACACGTATTACAAGTGTTTCCATAATGTATACGGAGACAATTCCTGATAAAACATAGCTTTATATATCACAAGCTCTTATTTTTTGTTTACAACAAGCTCATACGAATCTTACTTGGTTGTCGTTTTTCAAACGTTAGGTCATCATCGATGCCTACGACTTCTTTGCCATATCATGTTTCGTCGTTTTCCCCGTTGCTTGCATATTTCGCATAAAGAATCAACCTGAGTAGCTGCCCAGTCTAAGTTTAAGTCAACATCGTTTATACTTCATCATCTCTGTTTATATTTATGACAACTGCCGCATATATACATTTGAATTAAACTCCACACACATACTATATCGTAGCTTGAATACCTGCCGTTTCTCTTATTCGTGTTTGTGTGATAAAGTGACAGTTGAGACAACCTGTACCGATAGGGAATGCTTTCTAATGGATAATAATCGTACGCCTTTTGTGCATAATATAATGTATGCATTTACCATATGTGATGGAAAAAAAGTGAAATGGTGTTCAGAAGTTAGTTATATTGTTCCCAACTCATTTTGGCAATAAAGTGTCATTAAAATAAAAATGTAAAATTAAAAAAAAATATTGCTTCAAACTTTTAAACAAAATGCTTGGCCACAAGTTATAAACGTATCAATATATACAAATGCCTGCTTCATTAAATAAACGAACTATGTGACATTACTCATATTTGACACAAAGTCATTTTTCACTTCTGTGTGATGACTTAAGGATGCGTGTGTAACTCTTCGGCAATAAAATAAAAATTCGGTATAAAAGTTATGGCCTTTAAATTTTTTTTATCTCTGCGTGAGCATCGAAGTATTTCCTTTTGCCATCTCTTTAACATCATAACTTGATGTATAGTGACATAGAAATTTGACAGAAAAAATGCTTTAATACACAGTCCAGTAGACATCTATAAGCAATCAGCCATACAATAGTGACATTTGTGTCATTTTGTTTCCACATGATTTCGTTACTATGCCAACTAGACAGATAAAAACGTTAAAAAATTTAGTACTCAAACGCCCATTAAGGGAAAAGGGTATGTAATTATAAGTATCTATCCTAAATCGTAAGACGCATGACCAGGAACTTCCAAAGTAGCCACTCAAATCTGTCTGAAACAGGTTTGTAAACTTGATCTGCGGTGTAAAAAAAAGTATGTTCAGCTTCATTTAAAAAAAAAATATTTTATTTTTTTGCTAAAATTGCTAAAATAGCTCTTTCAAATTACATTCTAAAAATATGTATCGTTTGATGAGGAATATACGTTACATCTGATTATTTCAATGTTTTTAAAGTATAGCTTGTGCGTTACAAAGCTTAATATGTTATTAAAGGTAGCCACAAAATCGCTACTTGTACACGAGAGTGGGAATGACGGAAATCAGCAGACCGCGTTATCTCAACAGCTTAAACACCGGCTGGATTACGCGAACATTTTTATGGTTTAATCAGGCATCTGGTCTATGGATAGTCAAGCGGGTAATTACACCCGCCCGAATACGGGGCGAGGTATTCTAGACTGATAGCCTTACTGACACACTAACCTAGTTGTTTCACATGCAAAGGATGTTACAGGTGTATAAATCTGTATATACATACATTGAGGAAATCAGACTACCCCAGGCTGTGTTGATGACTTGAAGACCAGTGTATGTATGTTTATGCTTGTGTTTTGATTTTTAACCGCATATGTTAGCTTAATATAGACTGATATCGCTACCTTTTGTATGCATATTACATATCATTACCCATGTTATATTCATACCTGATTAATTCAAACCTATTTGGTGTAATCTAAGTCATTAAACATGCAACACTGCATTATAGTGATTCTATAAATGCCTTGTATTGTCTTTCTCTGATTATACCTCTTTCACTACAGAAAATTTACATCGGGCACGTGTTGTGTTATATTAAAATATTTAGAGTATTATCATCTTAATCAACCACCTTAAAGTAAGGTTAATTTTAATGCTTTACTTTTCTTAGTTATCCAACAACTTCTCGAATCAATGCTTACTATTTCAATTGAAAATTGATATTCTTTATTTCATTTTTTTTTTTTTTACAAAACAGGATAAATTTTATATCAATTCGGTGCTTAATTAGAAGACATTTACAGGGTTTTCATACATATTTTCGAAATTAAAAATAAAAAACATCCTTTTAATAATGAGAGAAAAATTCCTATGTTTTGATGAAATTTTAAACGAGTGAATTAAATGTTATAGCTCACATACAAATCTTTCTTTAGATTTGTTGGACGTTTCATAATATACACACTTTAGTAATACTTTTTTTTGAAATGGACCAGGTCCTCTTTAAATTTTTAAAATAATAAATGAGGGTCGAACTTCTCCGTCTGATTCAATAGGACATGTAGTTATGGTAATAGGATTGTGTCACCATTTCTCAGTAGAATGTCTTAAAATTTTGTAGTTATAATGCTTTGAAGTAAAGAACATTTTCTGCCACAAAAAAGGATAGGTTGTCATAATTTTAAGGAATTTAAATGGAAATTTATGTAAAATGGAGTGACTTTTTAAAAAAAATGAAACACAATTTTTTGCAAAATAATGTCAATAAAAATGATACTGCCATAGATTAGTATTGCATTAATGTATATCAATTTAATAAATGCTGAAATTTTGTCAAAGAAATTATCTATAAACGATTAAAAATTGGCATTTTATAATAAAACCATATGCACATAGTAATTGCAGGTAAGAGTTATCTTTCTTGGAAAAATTCACCGTAGTGAAATAGGTAGCTGGTTTCCTGAAGTACAGCAAAAATCGATACGTGTGGCTCATTGATAAAAAAATCACCCACTAAATTAATACCTGCATTGCTTTGAATTACTTTAATATTGAGAGAAAACATTGTTCTGTCAATAATAAACATACAATATTCATCAGTTTAATATTAAACATTAGAATATGCTGAAATTGTGATACTTACATTGGATTTTCAACTAGGAATGTACTTACTACTTCCGTTTATCAATACACTCCTATGACCTTAGGACCAATTTGGATTCCAAAATCTTTGACCCTGGCATCACCGATGAGTCCTTGAAGGACGAAACAGCTCTATGAGGCAATGGGATTCATTTTCTTCTGTTACCTCTCTTTGTGTGTAACGTTTATGTTTGATTGATGTTACGCGAAAATTACCGAGAGGAAATCCGTCAAAAAGGCATGTTACTTGTAAACAAATAACGCCTGTGAGACAGATTAACTGATATGGAAGTGGCGAGATATGTAATGAGTTAAGTTTGAATAGGATGTAATTTCAATCTTAAATGGAAATTATTATATATCTTTATTCCTTGTGCGTTGGACAGTCGTTATTAATAAATGTTCACATATTTTGCGTATCTAGATGGTAGATATCGTAAGCAATTGTTAATTTATATGGCAAAAAAGCACCTGCCATCACGCAACAAAAGGTTGCTACATTTTATCCTTTTTTTCTTAACCATATTTCTCAAAATTTAATATTAAAATAGTATGAAGTGGTCTATCGAAAACTACGAAAATACATAATTTTTCAAGTTTTGTAGATTTTGTATGAGAACGGACATGTATCCATGTTTACAACAGACACGGTTCCATCAATAAATAGACGCATTCATCTCTCTTTTCTTAAAACATATATATTCGCCTTCTAACACAGTTGTTATTACTGGCATATTACACATCACAGAAAAACCTCCCTTTTAAAACCGACAAATATGCCTTGTGATAATAGACAGGTCTACCTTGTTTTAACAAAGACACACGTTTACCTGATTGACACTCCTCTGCAGGTTCAGATAAATATAGGTCTGCTGTATCTCACTACATGTCGAAAAGAGGCGACTAATGTGCGCCCCTCTGTCGAATCGGGGGTGTACTTCTGTGTCATCTTCAAAGGGACATTGAAGAAACAAAATTAGATATTTTGCCCCCTATTGCAGCATTTGCGATCTTTTTATTTTCCCTTTACTTCCTATGTACCTGTTTTTTGTTTCCTAGCGTCTCGCTTAACAAGACCTCACTTTTGGCATTAGTGTCGGGCGTTCACTGGAATGGGGTAGGCAATGGGTTCTGTCCCCTTGCCTGGAGAAACCAAAGTCCCTCAAAATGGTATTTGTGGTTTACCCCGTGTCATTAAAATGTGGTCGAGTGTAGAATACTTCGTTTGGTGCTTCCGCCATGGTATTTTTTAGTGAGATAGCACCCCGAAGTCGGTATCAGATCAGCGCTATCGCAAGGAGGCATACGCATCAACATAACCTGCTTCCAGCACACATACCGACAAGCAAACACACAGTACACAAAAGGAGACATGTCCTTAAGAAACCTCAGCTTTTAATAGGACGTTAAACAAAATACAAACTAAACTTGATTAACACATCTGCCTTCTTATTGACAACACGGCACTCTTCCTATAACATATATATTTTAAAACACAAATATCCGCTTTCATTACAGATAGGTACACCTTCTCATAACATATGTGTTTGCCTTGTCATATCAGATTTTGATTGCAGCCATGAAGCAACGTTAGTATAGGTACGTCTTCCTTGTAAAAACCGACATATACATGTATCCCTTCCACAACATTGTGACACATATTCTTTGCGCCTTTATATAGCAAAACTACTTGTCATTGTAAATTATGATGACATGTTAAAAACAAAAATACTTATTTCTGTGTAAAAAACATTGACTCCTTCTTACATAGCAACTACTTACTTCTGTTAAATAAAACGTTTTTAGCACAACTACTCCCATTTTTACTCCCATTTTTACTAAAAATGTTTTACAACAAAACTACGAATCCTCTAAAAACAAACTATTACACCTTCTTAAAACTTGAACGGAAGTAATATTTTTTTATATAATAAATTAAAGGCCGTCGCTATTACCACCCGAGTGTCAATAGCCACTGCCGCGCGGCGTGGCTATTGACACTCGGGGCATCTTCTCTGGAAAGCGGATACCGGGTGCATGGTTCCGGATTTCTATACATTTTTCTCGTTGCTTTGCAATAAATGTATCCAAGCATATATGTAACCTTTTTGTCATTACTTGTACATTGCATTTATTTTTATTTAAAATAATATATATTTTTAGATGCATGTCATTGCCCATAACTCTCTAAACATACTTAAAATGTTTTTAAACAATCGTATATAATGGACCGTTAAATACTTAATTAATAGCTCCATTAATTACACATAAGTAGTATGTTTAACTAATTGGTGTATCTATTTAAATCATATTTGTGCTTTACATGTATTTAATAAAAAATATTTACGATAACATAGATACTGTGTACGACGTGACCAGTTCGGATGCGCGGGCCCAGTAATTATATTATACATCTGGCAATATGGCAGCGTGAATTTACTTTCGCTTTGTGTGTTCAAGGCTTGGGTAAGGCTATGCTTTTAATTATTCAATTTTTAAGTGAAATACCGTAGAAATTATTATATCACTTTATTGGTGCTATTGTAGTTATATTGAGACAAATTACTGAACGTTTTGTTACCCACGGATTGTAGACGCACGTGCAAAACGTACGGTTTAACAGGTTGGGCACAACTGCTCGTATGATAATCATATGGGTAATGATTCTGCATTTGGGTAACAGTTACCCATTTGAGTAACAATTTCATTACTGAAATAGGGAATAAAGTGAAATGAAAACAAACAAAGCTCTTCTAAAAACTTTGGAGCAAAAAAGGGCGTTATTATTATTAATTTATAAAAGACGAGGGTTTAACCTGTATCATTAGTACTAATATTAATACACTACCTCTCCCGTCCCTTATATAAAAATTGTCTCATTGTCAGGAGCTAAGTTATCACAGCTACATATCACAAGCCAGATTCAAGTTCAGGTCTGCATATAATGGTTCTGGCAGGTCCTTAGTCACACAAATTTGATCTCTTGTTGAGACAAACAACTCAACAAGGAAGTATAGGTTCAAATAGATATTTATTTAGGGTTTAAATTTTAATTCACATTATCATATAATAAGTTCAGCACGAAAGGTCACAAACATGAGATATAAGGGTTCTTAAAAGTTTCAAACAATGACAAGCAATATATGAAAATTCTTAAGAAAAACAAAAAATGGGCTCTGAAATATGTTAGCAGTAATCTGGTTGGAAAATTAAATGAGTGGCAATTGTAATAGGCAAGGTGTTACCGAGTGAAAAGTATATGTACATTCAAGGGGCCAAATCTGTGATTCCAAATGTTGTAGTTTAGTCAGAGTATACTGCTGAGCTAAAAGCGAAATTCCCTCCAGACATTTAGATAGAATACATATCCATTATAAAATGTAAAAAAAAACCTGACTGTTTATTCATGGTTAGATCGAAAACTAATCTTTTCCGTCCAACAGAACAAATGGTTAGATTTTCTTCAAAAATATTTGACCCATGTCACTTTACCCCTTTTTAGCTGAAAGGGTAGTAACTTCTAAAAGCTGGACATGTTAGCAAGCTACCTGGCAACCGATCATGAAACAAATTTGTTCAAATGAATGACCTTGACCCACTCTATGTCGAAACTGTTAAAACCATTAAGTAACTTCTTCTGAAGACCCTAGGGACTAAGGTGATGACTGACCCAGTATCATGCTGTGATTGAAGGCTATCATATTCAAATCAATAAACTTGGTCCACTTTCAAGGTTGCAGGGATCAAATTTGTGAAAACCTTACAATGACATCTGATAGATGTATGGTCATATTAAGCATGTAGCTTCATGGTGTAAAGTTACATGAAGCAGTCTGTATGAATGCTTTAGACTAACCAACTTTGGAGGAATAATCGGTAAAATTAGTTAAAATCTTCCGACATTGATTCATAAGGTATAGAGTAATTATGTCATGCTACTTGGACAACTAAACCATCTGTGAAGGCAACAAATGGGAAATAAGTTACATGTGAGTGATACAGGTCCTATGATTGGATACTTGATCACTGTGGCATTGAAAGTAGTTCATTCAGGTTTTAATGCAGCTTTTGCATGTCTCCATGCCATATCTCCTCACCTTGTTGAAGAAGTTAATCGAATGCTATTTAAACAATGGAAATGTTTCAAGAAGTGGTGTTACAGATCCAAGACCATAATTTTGCAAGTCTTTCACATCTCAAGTTAATTTGTTACAGAGCTGGGCACATGCACTTCTGCTTGGAGTCAAACCTCGGACACATACCTAACACCTATGCATACCTAACATTCTAACACCCGTCAAATATCCTACAATTACCTAAAATCCTACACCTACCAAATATCCTACACCTACCTAACATCCTACACCTACCTAACATCCTATGCCTACCTAAAATCCTACACCTACCAAATATCCTACACCTACCTAACATCCTACACCTACCTAACATCCTACACCTACCTAAAATCCTACACCTACCAAATATCCTACACCTACCTAACATCCTACACCTACCTAACATCCTACACCTACCTAAAATCCTACACCTACCAAATATCCTACACCTACCTAACATCCTACACCTACCTAACATCCTACACCTACCTAAAATCCTACACCTACCAAATATCCTACACCTACCTAACATCCTACACCTACCTAACATCCTATGCCTACCTAAAATCCTACACCTACCAAATATCCTACACCTACCTAACATCCTACACCTACCTAACATCCTATGCCTACCTAAAATCCTACACCTACCAAATATCCTACACCTACCTAACATCCTACACCTACCTAACATCCTATGCCTACCTAACATCCTACACTATCCTAACACCTACCTAACATCCTATGTCTACCTAACATCCTACACCTACCTAACATCCTACACCTACCTTACATCCTATGCCTACCTAACATCCTATGCTTACCTAACATCCTATACCTAACATCCTACACCTACCTAACATCCTATGCCTACCTTACATCCTTCACCTACCTAACATCCTACACCTACCTAACACCCTATACCTAACATCCTACGGCTACCTTACACCCTACACCCACCTAACATCATGCACCTACCTAACACCTACACTATCCTACTACTACCTAACATCCTACACTATCCTAAAACCTACCTAACATCATATGTCCATCTTACATCCTAAGCCCACCTTACATCCTACACTTAACTAACATCCTATACCTACCTTACATCCTATGCCTACCTAACATCCTACACCTACCTAACATCCTATGCCTACCTAACATCCTATGCTTACCTAACATCCTATACCTAACATCCTACACCTACCTAACATCCTATGCCTACCTAACATCCTATGCTTACCTAACATCCTATACCTAACATCCTACACCTACCTAACATCCTATGCCTACCTAACATCCTATGCTTACCTAACATCCTATACCTAACATCCTACACCTACCTAACATCCTATGCCTACCTAACATCCTATGCTTACCTAACATCCTATACCTAACATCCTACACCTACCTAACATCCTATGCCTACCTAACATCCTACACCTACCTAACATCCTACACCTACCTAACATCCTACGGCTACCTAACATATACATACCTAACATTCTACACCTACCTAACATCATATGTCCATCTTACATCCTACGGCTACCTTACACCCTACACCCACCTAACATCCTGCACCTACCTAACACCTACACTATCCTACTACTACCTAACATCCTACACTATCCTAAAACCTACCTAAGATCCTATACCTACCTTACATCCTAAGCCCACCTTACATCCTACACTTAACTAACATCCTATACCTACCTTACATCCTATGCCTACCTAACATCCTATACCTACCTTACATCCTATGCCTACCTAACATCCTACACCTACCTAACATCCTATGCTTACCTAACATCATATACCTAACATCCTACACCTACCTAACATCCTATGCCTACCTAACATCCTACACCTACCTTACATCCTTCACCTACCTAACATCCTATACCTACCTAACATCCTACACTTACATAGCATCCTACACCTACCTTACATCCTACACCTACCTTACATCCTATACCTGCCTTATATCCTACGCCTACCTTACATCCTACACCTACCTTACATCCTATGCCTGCCTTATATCCTACGCCTACCTTACATCCCATTCCTACCTTGGTACTTGTGGAGGAGATAATGCTTTTGTTTTTGTGTGTAGCACAGTTGTTTCTTGGTTTGGTGCCAGTGATGGAGTTGGTGTGTGTATAGTTGGTAGATTTGATGTATGTGGGTCAGTAGTCACATGTAGCTGAGTAGATGTGTGTGCTTGTGTTGGTAAGGGTAATGTCTGTGAACTACTTTCCCATGATGTCTTTAAATCATTTAAAAAACTATTTTTTTCATGGAATTCTTTAGTTCCACATTTACTTAAGAAACTAGCAAACTCTTTGAAAAAAATATCAGCTATACTGAATTTCTGTCTTTCATTCAACACTTGTGCAGACTTTTCTCTGCGTGTGATTAGTTTGTCATGAACTCCTATTAATATTGCTTTATTTGGTGTGGATAGTTGTTTTTTCTTTTTCCATCTATCTGGAACCATATCCTCAACAAAAATATCTAATTCGCAATGCTGTCGAACATAAAAGATATGTTGACAAGGCAATTGATAATTGACAAAGAATGAACAATTACATGAGGTACACTTTTCATCAACAACAAAACATGAGTTCCCTTGGTTGACAACACACTGTTTGTTATCATTGTGAGTTAAGTTGAAATCCTTAGATTTGTTTACACTCTTAATATACTGATTAGTTATTAAATCAGCAGCAGTAGTGACACAAGTCTGATGATACTGTAAGATTATAGGATGCTGGTTTCTTACATCAATGTGGGTCTTCAAACTCAAGTATTCATTGTAGCTTGATGTGGTGTATGATTCCTTAATGAACTCAAAACAAATACCTTCTTATAATTTAAACGGAACCACGAACATTTGTATCATATACCTATTTTCATAGCAGCAATAACATTCTTTGTTAAATATATTTGTTTTTACAATAGAACTATCTGTCATGCAAGACATACAGATGTTTTATGATATGTCACGTCAACTCTTGGTTTAGTATAAAAGACTCATAATGGATTTGCCGGATCGGAGCGCTAATCTCTTGAATGATAATCTAAACAAAATTCATGAATGGTCAAAAACATGGCTTGTCGATTTCAATCCTAGTAAGACAATGTCGATGACAGTAAGTAGAAAAAATTACAAACCACTTCATCCCCCTTTGTCTATGAACAACAACCCACTAACAGTGGTAACATACCACAAACACTTTGTTGTCTTTATTTCGTCCAATGGAGGATGGCCTATTCATGTTCAGTATATAATTAACAAAACTTCCAAAATAAATAGGCCTTTTAAGAAAACTGAAATTTACTATTGACAGAAAAACGCTTCACACTATTTATTTTACTTTTATTTGACCTTTTATAGAATATGGTGACGTGATATGGGATACTATAACGATAGGCCAAAGCCAAATATTATAAAATATGCAGCCAGGATTGTAACTGGGACCAATAAATTGACTAGTCATGAGAAATTGTATTTAGAAACTGGTTGGTGACCTCTGATTGAAAGAAGACGAAAACATAAAATAACACAACTTCATAAGATTGTTCATGATCAGTGTGCCTCCTATTTAACTAACATACTCCCCGCTCGTCATTCTGACATTCATTTTCACGATACTAGAAACGCGAATAAATTCTGTCAAATAAGATGTCGTATTAAACTCTATAAATATTCTTTTCTACCTTCCTCTGTTGACTTATGAAATGCTCTTCCGGACGACGTTAAACATAACCCATCACTCACTAACCTTAAAAAGTCCGTGAAGGTCAACTATCATCACAATAATCTTATTCCATCCTATTATTATTACTGCAAAAATAGATTTGGCCAAATTCACCACGCTCGACTGAGGATGAACTGCAGTTCCTTAATAATCACTTGTTTTTACGTAACTTAGTCGAAAGTCCCATGTGTTCTTGTAACCGTTCTGCTAAAACTATTGAAAATTTTCTCCTCTTTTGTCCTAACTTCGAACAATTAAGATTACAATGTTTTAGAAATTTTTCTCATGGGAATCATTTAAATCTGCTGCTGTATGGAAATCCTGATATGCCAGATCAATATAATTTAAATATTTTTGACTCTGTCCAACAATATATTTGTAAGTCGAAACGATTTTAGTGCAAGATTTATTTTTTTAATTTTATTTTTATGTAATTATTGCGTTTGTTTAAACAATGTACACTAACTTGGAAACCTATGTTGTTCGACAACACTTCAGTTGACACGTCAGTATGATATTTAGACTTAGTGAGTCTTCTTGATACTGGAAATAATATAGACTACAACACTCTTGCATTTTACAGGATATCAGTATACTGGTTGATTGGAATCAACATAAGGCAAATTAGAGATTTCCAATGTATTGAATGCATTTTTATATAGAGCTCATTAGGGTTACCTTTTCACGAATCACTTTCCAACCAGATTCAATTAAGTAATGCAGTTCTTCTCGTTATACTCTTCGTAACCACTTTCTTTCATTTCCTGATGCACCCCTTCCGCCCTCCCCTCCCTGATTTCTTCTTCTTCGCTTTGTCTGTTATACTATCAAAATATTTGTAACAGTGCCGTCCTACTGCCAGGTTTATTAACAAGGAGACGAATTAATATAAGTACTTATGTACTTGATTTCGAAACCTTTTTGTTGATTTTGTATTATTTTGTCACTGCCATATATTGAATAAAAATACCGTTTAAACTAAAAGACTCATACTCTGTCTTGAAAGGACATGCATTCATTAATATCACGCACATATTGTCGTGACACGGTTATACATTTATAACTGTTTTATCACCGATGAGTCCTATAAGGATGACACATGATGCAGTGTAATTCATTTTTGGCAAACAGTTTCTATTACAAGATTGAAAAGTTACAATCTCCTGCGTGTGTGTTATAATCGTCCTGTCATACTAAAAATACATTCGTTAAAGTATACATGTATTCATCCTTATAACGAAAACCGATAAAGATTCTGGCGTAAAACAGTTACAAAATGTGCATTCATTAGTCTACTTATATCAGCAACACAAATACATATACCATATTACATGTTAATTACAAGGGCTTAATTTTTCGCGAATTTGACCCAAGATTAAAAAGAAAAATATATTTACACAGATAATGGTTTCGCGATCTTTGACATTTGAAAGGACTAAATGTCCGTTGTGTTTCAGCTCAGAGACGGAACATTCAGCATATACAGTTTCAAATTGTCAAACGACGGGACTTTATTACCGCATATTGAACAATAATAAGTCCGTGTATTTTGTTTAACAAAGTCATAAGCAAAAACAAGTAGATGTGTGATATAACCTATTTGTAATAATCATTACTATTTATGTATATGAATCGTCACCACCACGAACGCACTATTTCATGACCGCATTACGAGTATGAAGTTTATTTTAGCAACTCATTATGACGTTTGTCATGTATTGTGCGTATTTTTTTTTTGCAATCAGGTAATTGACCTGCGAAGCCGCCAAAATATGATACCCAGTGCACATTTACATTCATGACCAACACAGGTTGTCACTTCGTACTTCAATAATTCGAGAGAGAAAAAAAAAACGCACACACGATGCTGAAATACAAAGCCTGCCATCCAGAATGAAATCTGACGAATTATAAAAAGAAATCGCGCTTTTAGCATTGTAATAATTTACTTGTATTAACAAATACATAGATCCGGATATTAAGTCCGGATATCCTATTCCGATAGTATATTATGTCAAGCCAAAGTAATTGACAAGTGTTTATGTATATTGCATTGCATCACGACATTCCATTCATTTCTGTTGAATGTAACGTACCAAAATACGACCAATAGTTAAAATATTGATGTATTAATAAAACGTTTGTTCAAGAATGCAATTTTCCTATTTCCTTTGCTGACAATGTAGGGTTATAAACATTTCCGTCATGTGTCAACATCGTAGTTTATAGAACCTTATTTACATTCTACAAAGGGAAAATGCGTTCAACGACTTCACATGTACATGCTATATTCCGTTTTATTTTTTATTGTAATTCATATCTGGCAAACAAAATTGTATATCTAGTTTTGAACACAGGTATGTATTGAAGTACGAACGTCAAGCGTTAGCAACTTGGTTACACACGTGTTGAAAAAATGAAGAATTAAAAAGAATCTGGTGGTCAACATTAGATTGGTGTGCATCGTTACACATCTGCTACTGTATAAGAAGCACATATGTACTCTTATACTGAGAAACAGCTTCACATGGCTAGAAGTGGTTATATTCTTATCATTTTTGATGGTATGAAACCCAATGTTTACAAAACGTAATCCATCATGTGAGGTAGCGCATCTTGGATCATATGTTTTAAATCGAATGTGTTCTTAATTAGTATAACTATCATTAAAAGAAAGAAGCTGGCTTTCAATTATATAAAGTTTCGCAAACACAACTAAAAAACTGCATTTTTCTTGGTTGCGAAAGGGGCAGGATGCTTTTTATGGTTTCAACATCCGACAGATGTAAACATGTCTTTCGTACACCATTAGAGAGTATCCGCAAAATTTAACTTTGACGTTACCACATGAATGGTCACATGCTACCAATTGCAAGTGTAATAGTTGATATGGTAGTGTTTTTGGATTTTTTAAAGAATCATTTAGAGGGAGTTTTGATATGTTCTCATATGTGTATATTGGGTCTTTATAATTATATTACGTCACGTAAGACTGGAGTATTTCGGGTTATATCGTCATAATGCAAACTCTTGAAATGTACTGTTGTTGTAGATATGATTTGTTTTCAATTTCAATTTCAATTTCAATAAATTTTAGTGTCAAATAACAAATGGATTCGGTAGCAGGCAAATTTAAGTCCTATCCAAACATAGTGACAGACAGTGGTACAAGCATTGACATAGACATTAGAACACATACAAACACATATAAACAAGCTGGTATGATCAAATTAATAATCAAATTAGGGGAAACAACTAAGTATATCCATGTTTATTATTATTGAATCTAATAGTTTAAATTCTAACTTTAATAGTACTTTATTTCACACACAAAGTATGAGTTCAGTGATATGAATAGCTACACGATAGAAAAGGTATAGCTAGTAACTGATGATAGTATTTGTATTTGGCGTGTTTACTTCAAACAAAGTCTATCTATTAACCAACGTCTTATATGGAGTCGATATGCTTTCAATTAATTAACTACTTTTTTTATATATTGAACGGTGAACCTAGATACTTTTTTAAACTCTCAAACATATTAATTTATTTTCTATTTTCATTGCATATTTTTATAAATACCAAGAGTTTGTTTCTTCATCAGATATATAGACCATTGCATGATGTACACTCTGGATTATTCAGCATGCTGTGTTCATGTAAATATAGACTTGCTGGTATCGCGATATGTTGTTACAGTGTATGGATGGTTCCTCTTGTCCTTTCAACAAAGTGACAGCGGGCTTGACATACAATATGGGAGATAAATATCAACTTGAGAGTAAAAACGTCATTAGATGTGGTAGAAATGGTTCTATTATCTATCCAGCCGATACATGTTATAGGTTTGTACATCTGAACATGCTGATGGATGTGTTTAAAGGCAGTGGGCGAAATGGCTTATTTATCTAAATACAAATAAAACTGTCTGTACTGCTTTTGAAAGTACACATGGGGGTGGTATAGATGACAAATTTGATGGCCAAGTCGTATCCGTTCATCTGTACACAAATCTTTATGATCCAGATGGATTTAAGTATTGTACATATCTTCCATTTCTAAATTCCTAGACCTTTCTATGGTCTGTTTAAGGTTGTTGATGGATGGCTGACGTTTTGATTTGCCAAGTACATTTCTAGTTAATGTGTTTATTTTTATTGTTTCGAAGTCCTTTCATAGGTCTTTTAGAAATGTACCATAATTTGATAAAGGGTTCAGTTTAGGTAAACATTTGTACAATTTTTATCTAGTCTGTTGCATGAATCATCTTTTTGATCGTATTGCGTGGGACGATTTTATATGTTGATTTTATGTTTTCACATTACCCGAGAGAAAGTGTTCGCCAATCATTTGATGCAGATCTGGTCATGAATTATTTTAGTCCCGCTTTGTCAATTTTAACCTTCTGTTGATTTTTATAATTACTTTCATACATTCCACCAGAAGGACTCGGTGCCGAGTGGTTAACCGTCTACAAACACCAGCCCTCCACCACTCGGCTGCGGGTTCGACGCTTACATGAGACAGTCGCCAGATAATTTCCGCAAGTCGATTTTTTTTCTCCAGGAACACCGGCTTTCCTCCACAACCAAATCCTGACACGCCCTCAAATGACCATACATGAGATGTTAATAGGACGTAAAACACAAACTAACTAAGCCACGAATCGCTCTCTCTCCTTTTGAAGTTAAGCATTCTGATAACAAACATGGTACCCAAGTATTTTGACCTTTTTTGCTTTTTATTTATCTGTCAGAATGCCATCGCCAATATTAGAGAGTTTTCCTGCTTTCCTAAGGTTAAGTAAATAATTTGATGTGAGTTGAATTTGAGATACCGGTCAGTGCTAACCGACCTACCTTCTTTTCTCGAAATGTGTCGAGGTACAGAAACTTTCTCTATTTCTTTTGTTATAAATATTATGGAGCGTACTTGCATCATTAACTGAATTTAGTTTTGTTGTCATTTTCCTGAAATCTAAGGTGTCGTTAATATATTGTTTCACATGTAAGTATACTGTCTTCAATCTGAGCGGATTTGACGGTTCCATCTCTCATATCGTTTGTTAGCAGAATGGCTAAAACTGGCCATACTGCTAATTGTGTTTCGTTATCACAGTTATTTCATGTATGTACCTAATATTTTGTTCGCTGGTAGATTCATTTTGATCTTGTTAACTTCATCTGGTGACGTGTTTGTACAGAAAGGTGCAGCACCTCATCAGCTGTATAAGGTTGTTTTCATTATAAACGGGTCCAGCTAGATAAGAAATCAAGACTTTGCAATGACGTCATAATGCACGAGTTAGAAGGTAAAAACATATTAAGAACGACACAATTGCTCTATGCAAAAATGTGTTGTTTAAATATCCATAGGAAAGAAAAAGAATCGGTGCGAAAGCGACATTTCATTGTTATATAGCTACTGACGAGAAATGCCATTATGATGTGTGTCTTGAAATTGTATAAATATATATTTTATAACGGAATTCCATGTTTTGCACTGTCGCTGCGTGCTTAAATATGGCCACGATCTTAATTAGTTCATATCTAATGTCAATCATATCTATTTTTTTTATTCTGTTGTGATTTGGAAATGTCAAATGATTTTGTCAACGATTAACCTTCTTTTTTTTTTTAATTAGCTGAAGAGTGTCAAGGTTTTTACCACGACTCAAGTCAAGCTTTTTAATTATGTTGTTCGTTGAAGATTCCTACTGATGTCAGTCAAGACTCGAGTCTGGCTGTTGAATTATGTTTGGCGCTGACATTTTGTTAAGGTTATTTCACGGTTCAAGTCCAGCATTTCAATTGTGATGTGCTCTACAGGTTTATCCTGATGTCGGTCAAGACTCGAGTCCAGATTTTCAATTCTGTATATGGCGGAAAGTTTATCCTGGTGTTGGTCAAAACTCGAGTCCAGATTTTCAATTATGTAGTGGGCGGAAAGTTTATCCTGATGTCGGTCAAGACTCGAGTCCAGATTTTCAATTCTGTTGGGGGCGGAAAGTTTATCCTGATGTCGGTCAAGACTCGAGTCCAGATTTTCAATTACGTAGAGGGCGGAAAGGGTATCCTGATGTTGGTCAAGATTCGATTCCAGATTTTCAATTCTGTAGTGAGCGGAAAATTTATCCTGATGTCGGTCAAGACTCGAGTCCAGATTTTCAATTACAAAGTGGGCTGAAAGGTTATCCTGATGTTGGTCAAGATTCGATTCCAGATTTTCAATTCTGTAGTGGGCGGAAAATTTATCCTGATGTCGGTCAAGACTCGAGTCCAGACTTTCAGTTCTTTAGTGGGCGGAAAGGTTTATCCTGATGTTGGTCAAAACTCGAGTCCAGATTTTCAATTATGTAGTGGGCGGAAAGTTTATCCTGATGTCGGTCAAGACTCGAGTCCAGATTTTCAATTACGTAGTGGGCGGAAAGGTTATCCTGATGTTGGTCAAGATTCGATTCCAGTTTTTCAATTCTGTAGTGGGCGGAAAATTTATCCTGATGTCGGTCAAGACTCGAGTCCAGACTTTCAATTCTATAATGCGGAAAGGTGTATCCTGATGTTGGTCAAAACTCGAGCCCAGATTTTCAATTTTGTAGTGGGCGGAAAGTTTATGCTGATGTTGGTCAAGACTCGAGTCCCGCTTTTCAATTCTGTAGTGGGCGGAAAATTTATCCTGATGCCGGTCAAGCCTCGAGTCCAGATTTTCAATTCTGTATATGGCGGAAAATTTATCCTGATGTCGGTCAAGACTCGAGTCGATGTCGGTCAAGACTCGAGTCCAGACTTTCAATTCAATAATGCGGAAAGGTGTATCCTGATGTTGGTCAAAACTCGAGCCCAGCTTTTCAATTTTGTAGTGGGCGGAAAGTTTATGCTGATGTTGGTCAAGACTCGAGTCCAGCTTTTCAATTCTGTAGTGGGCGGAAAGTGTATCTTGATGTCGGTCAAGACTCGAGTCCAGATTTTCCATTCTGTAGTGGGCGGAAAGTTTATACTGATGTCGGTCAAGACTCGAGTCCATATTTTCAATTATGTAGTGGGCGGAAAGTTTATCCTGATTTTGGTCAAGACTCGAGTCCAGATTTTCGATTCTGTTGTGGGCGGAAAGTTTATCTTGATGTTGGTCAAAACTCGAGTCCAGATTTTCAATTATGTGGTGGGCGGAAAGTTTATCCTGATGTCGGTCAAGACTCGAGCCCAAATTTTCAATTCTGTAGTGGGCGGAAAGTGTATCTTGATGTCGGTCAAGACTCGAGTCCAGATTCTCAATTAAGTAGTGGGCGGAAAGTTTATCCTGATTTTGGTCAAGACTCGAGTCCAGATTTTCGATTCTGTTGTGGGCGGAAAGTTTATCTTGATGTCGGTCAAGACTCGAAGACTCGAGTCCAGATTTTCAATTATGTAGTGGGCGGAAAGTTTATCCTGGTGTTGGTAAAAACTCGAGTCCAGATTTTCAATTATGTGGTGGGCGGAAAGTTTATCCTGATGTCGGGCAAGACTCGATTGCAGATTTTCAATTCTGTTGTGGGCGGAAAGTTTATCCTGGTGTAGGTCAAGACTCGAGTCCAGATTTTCAATTATGTGGTGGGCGGAAAGTTTATCCTGATGTTGGTAAAGACTCGAGTCCAGATTTTCAATTCTGTATATGGCGGAAAATTTATCCTGATGTCGGTCAAGCCTCGAGTCCAGATTTTCAATTCTGTTGTGGGCGGGAAGTTTATCCTGATGTTGGTCAAGATTCGATTACAGTTTTTCAATTCTGTAGTGGGCGGAAAGTTTAACCTGATGTCGGTCAAGACTCGAGTCGATGTCGGTCAAGACTCGAGTCCAGACTTTCAGTTCTATAGTGGGCGGAAAGGTTTATCCAGATGTTGGTCAAAACTCGAGCCCAGACTTTCAATTTTGTAGTGGGCGGAAAGTTTATGCTGATGTTGGTCAAGACTCGAGTCCAGCTTTTCAGTTATGTAGTGGGCGGAAAGCTTATCCTGATGTCGGGCAAGACTCGATTGCAGATTTTCAATTCTGTTGTGGGCGGAAAGTGTATCCTGGTGTTGGTCAAGACTCGAGTCCAGATTTTCCATTCTGTAGTGGGCGGAAAGTTTATACTGATGTCGGTCAAGACTCGAGTCCAGATTTTCAATTATGTGGTGGGCGGAAAGTTTATCCTGATGTCGGGTCAAGACTCGAGTCCAGATTTTCAGTTATGTTGTGGGCGGAAAGTTTATCCTGATGTCGGGCAAGACTCGATTGCAGATTTTCAATTCTGTTGTGGGCGGAAAGTTTATCCTGGTGTTGGTAAAAACTCGAGTCCAGATTTTCAATTATGTGGTGGGCGGAAAGTTTATCCTGATGTCGGTCAAGACTCGAGGCCAGACTTTCAATTCTATAATGCGGAAAGGTGGATCCTGATGTTGGTCATAACTCGAGCCCAGATTTTCAATTTTGTAGTGGGCGGAAGGTTTATCCTGATGTTGGTCAAGACTCGATTCCAGTTTTTCAATTCTGTACTGGGCGGAAAATTTATCCTGATGTCGGTCAAGGCTCGAGTCCAGACTTTCAATTCTATAGTGGGCGGAAAGTTTATCTTGATGTTGGTCAAAACTCGAGTCCAGATTTTCAATTACGTAGTGGGCGGAAAGTTTATCCTGATGTCGGGTCAAGACTCGAGTCCAGATTTTCCATTCTGTAGTGGGCGGAAAGTTTATACTGATGTCGGTCAAGACTCGAGTCCTAATGCGGAAAGGTGTATCCTGATGTTGGTCAAAACTCGAGCCCAGACTTTCAATTTTGTAGTGGGCGGAAAGTTTGTCCTGATGTTGGTCAAGACTCGAGTCCAGCTTTTCAGTTATGTAGTGGGCGGAAAGTTTATCCTGATGTCGGGCAAGACTCGATTCCAGATTTTCAATTCTGTTGTGGGCGGAAAGTTTATCCTGATGTCGGTCAAGACTCGAGTCCATATTTTCAATTATGTAGTGGGCGGAAAGTTTATCCTGGTGTTGGTCAAAACCCGAGTCCAGATTTTCAATTCTGTAGTGGGCGGAAAGTTTATCCTGGTGTTGGTCAAAACTCGAGTCCAGATTTTCAATTCTGTAGTGGGCGGAAAGTTTATCCTGGTGTTGGTAAAAACTCGAGTCCAGATTTTCAATTATGTAGTGGGCGGAAAGTTTATCCTGATGTCGGTCAAGACTCGAGTCCAACTTTTCCATTCTGTCGTGTCCTGATACTGTATCATGATTTCACATAGTATCTTCTCGTGACGTAGTGTATACAAACAAAGTCAACATCCTCGTGTCCTATGTCAATGTTTGGCGATCCTAAATATGGTATACGTTATCCCCTTATTGGTAATTTTGAGCATTAGCATATCCATAAGTGGAACTCATTCATCCTTCTTTCCTTCCGTTTACGTCACCCATCGAGCAAACGTTCTGCACTCAAGGACTTGGTACAGCTTTGGCATTTGAAAAATGTTTCCTCGTGTAGAAAGGAGCACCGACTTGAACTCGTTATCAGCTTTCTAATGCTGCTATTCTTGATTAATTTCTTTTGACACTATAAATAGAGATGTAATGCATACATTGGTATCGGTTATTACAAAGGCAATATCGGCCAAATTCCTTTGTGGCTACTGGGTCAGTTTACCCCATTATGATAACCGTATTTAGAAACCATTGAACAAATAGGGCAGTGAAGTGTTGAAATAGGCAATATTTAAACTTCTCCGGTGCCAACATGTGGTTTCAGATTCACGAAAAGTAGATAAAGAGAGAGAAAATTGAGGGATAATTATACCCGGAGTAATACAAAACCCCATACACTCTATCATGTTATAAAACGGACGGGGAATCCTAGCTTGAGAACAAAGACACAACTGTGCTCATACATTTTAAGTAAACATTATAACATTGCATTTTATTGTTTTTGCATGCATTTATCCATTGCACAGTTTTAATTATTAAATCGTCACAATAAGGTATTCGATATACAGGGTATATATAGACCACAAAACAATTCGGGGTTTTGGTTTGTTTGTGTTTTACTCCTATTAACAGCTGTGGTCACTTAAGGACGTGCCAGGTTTTGGAGATGGAGGAAAGCCGGAGTTCCCGGAGAAAAATCACCGACCTACGGCCAGTATGTACCTGGCGACTGCCCCACGTAGGTCTCGAACCCGAGACCCAGTGGTGGAGGGCTTGTGGTAGCAGATTGTCAGACGCCTTAACCACTCACCGCGACTCCACGAATTCCGGGGTGTCATAGGCACATTATATAATTCAAATAGGCAATACCCAAAATCCGATATAAATCAAGACATTGAAACACATCAACAGGAACTGAGCAGGCATGCAGGCATTTTGTCAGATATTTATTATTTCTGGACGTACGGTTATGCATGTACTTGTTGATGTGTCAACCTAGCGTTGTGCTAGTTAAAGGTCGTAATGTGAGAGCTATGGTTGATACAGTAGTTTAGTTAAGAAGTTACAATAAGTAAATGTAGATAAAGATAGTGTTTGTCGTAGAATAGTAGACATTGTCAGTATTGTTTAACAGACATGATGCCGAAATATAATCGGCTCTGTATTCGACTGAAATGTAAACAATACCGTAATCTTAAGTCGAAATAAACAAACTAGAACAAGATATGAAAAATAAACTATTTATATAGATACCCTTGCGGTAATGCAAAGTGAAAAAGGCAGTGTGTTCTGGTAGGGTACGCATCTCGTGATTCATCGATGAAACTTTGTCTGCGTAAAAGCCATGAAATATCGAATTCATAGCCGACAAAAATGGTCAGTGACAACGAAACAGCAAATAACACTAATTAGCACATCGACCTTCATGTCGCGTTTTGTATACGATCTGATCTATATCAAATATCAAACTTGCATACTATAAACGCTTAGCTTGATCAAGAAATAGTCTAATCATCGATTTAACATCCTCTGACCTGTAGTTACGGTTAGCGCAACCTGAATTGACGAAATGCCAATCTAGTTTAGTGTCTTACTAAGTTTCGTTTCTGCATCGATTTTCTTAATTTTTATATACGTTCATTTGTACCTACTTGCTTCCTATGATAGAGATTACTTCACACAGCAGTGAAATGCACGCCATACTTGAGTTTCCTGCGAGTGTTACAATACATGCACTACATTAGAACTGTATAACAGTATAGTTTATTTATAATATTTGTATATGGAACAAACACGTTACTTAATATAGTATTATGCTATACATTACACAAGTCTTAACGGGATTATGTAGACGGCCATTAAGGATTTATATCTGAGATATCACTGGACAGGAATAATTCCACCTTCCCTTCAGGCTATGTGCTGAACAAGAATTCGCCTCTTATCCCGGGATTAATGTGTCATAGAAGTCTAAGGCTTTTATCATTGACACAGGTCAACCAATGAGTTCTATTTATACCGAACGTGACGAGAAGCTTAGTAGGTTGTATCCCCTGTCATATAGAGCCTGTCCCGAGCGCCCTCTACCATTAATATCGCACATTTATCAATGGCTCTGTTACCCTTCAGTTAGTCATACAAGCAATGCTTAGTTTCTGAACGGCGTTGCTGTCCATTGATAAAACTATCGACCCGTTCTGAAGAAGCTCTTTGGGGGG